>NW_017732603.1:108988-171637 GCF_001890085.2 Hipposideros armiger
ACTTATACGTGGATTCTAAAAAACTGACTAAATGAGAAATGTAAACAGAAATAGTCTCAGAGACACAGAGGAAAAACTGAGGGTTGCTAGTTGGGGATGAAGGAGAAGGGGAAGGGATGAGACAATACAAATTAGTAACTACAATATGGCCTCAGGGATAGACAAGACAGTTGGGGGAATATAATCAATAATGTTGTAAATATTTTTTAGGGGGCCAGATGGACTGATGTCTTGTTAGGGAGACCATTACATAGTTGGTGTAGAGGCCTGACCACTGCACTGTATATCTGAAGCTGATGTTGAATAATAATGTATGGCAACTATAATTATATATATAATTATATATATATAGTCACAGGACATGGAGTAGAGAGTGGGAATGGAGTCAACGGAATTGTAATAGATAAGCATGATATCAGGGGTAGGAAGGTAGTAGATGGGGGGAGGGGGGTTGTTACTTTGTGAGGGTGAAAAGGATAACTATTGCATTGTTCTGCACACCTGAAACTAACAATAAAAAAATTTTTTAAACCCCAAAAAACTGAAATAACCAAAAACAGAAATCATGAGATAATATTTCTAAAATAAAAGTTCTGATTAAAAAAAAAAGAAAAAGAAAACTAGCATAGATTGGATTTTGAAATTTTGGACATTTAGATTTTAGATAAAAAGAGATTTTTTAAAAAATCACTTGTTCTACCTAGCTTTCATTATTATTATGAGGAGGAATTGAAACAATAGTATTTGATATTATGAACAAATAGAGAAGCAACTTAGGGCTAGAGCCTACAAAAAAACTTAAAAAGAGAGAAGTTACACCCGGGCAAAATCTACTGACATGAAGAAGGAAGAGAGTTGGGGGCTTGAGTGGTCTTTATACCACAACCTCTCTAGGACTCCCTTAGACCTCATGTCTTGCGATAAAAATTAAATTTTTATTTGTGCTGTGGTTGTTTCCAAAAGGATTTGAAACTCTTAAGGGTTAAAACAAGTTAAGATATTTAAAATAAAATCCCCACCATTCTTTAAAGGAAGCAGTACTTGGTAATGAATTTGAGATAAAACTTTCTGTCATATAAAACAGAATATATATACATATATTTATATAATATCATTTTACATCATATATATTTATATTTATATATGGTATTTTTAAATTTTTGATAAAAGAAAGCATATAAGTCTATTTGCAGGGAGAAAAACCCTTCCTGGAACATAAAATTTATCAAATTAGTCTTTGCATGAAGGATAGTGGTCAATAACTTTAACCCACATCTTGTTTTGGATGCTAATAAAAAAGAACATTACATTAAATCATTCATCAAACATGGCAGTCTGCAAAGGGCTGAGGTAGTGTGGTCTTTCCAGTGCTTTAAATTCGTTTAGAAATAGAATGAAAGAAATCGTGCCACTCAACAACCAATGTGACCTTGGCAAACATGAGGAAGCCCTGGATGTGTGTGGGATCTTAGTGAATTCATAATCATTACATCTGATATGTACTATGTGGCCTTGCTGATTGAAATGATGGTTATAGGTTATCATAAATATGATATTCTGTTAAAGATTGAGATCGTGGCACAATCAGTGCCAGGCTCACACCACAACAAACACGAAATGAAAACTGGAAACCTACAACGAGGCCTGGAAAGGTCCCACCTGCTCAAGGCGTAGGATGCTCATCACCACACACACGATCAGAACATCAAGGGTGTACGATGACAGCTCTGATGGCCATTCCAGAAAAAGAGCTCCAAAACTGCTTTGAAAGGTGGACTAGGCACTGGCATCAGTGCACAGCTTCACAAGGGGAGTACTTTGAAGGTGACCATAGTGACATTCAGCAATAAGGTATGTAGCACTTTTTCTAGGATGAGTTTGCAAACTTAATTGGCAGACCTCATATATTTCCATCATCTAAAAGTAGGCCTGACATATAACAGACACTGAGTAACTATTGTCGAATGAATGAATGAATGAACAATCAACTAACTTAATGAATGAATGAATCAAATTACACCTTCTGTCCTATATATTTATTATTATTATTTTTAAGATTTTTATTCAAAATATAGCTAACATACAATATTATATTAGTTTCAGGTGTACACCATAGTTATTCCACATTTACATACTTAAAGAAGTGATCACCATAAGTCCAGCAACCATTTGACACTGTACCATGCTATCACATTATTATTGACTATGTTCCCCTGCTGTACATTATATCCCCATGATTTATTTGTTTTATACCTGCTGTACACGTTTTTTGGCACACCACCACTAGGTGTGGGCGGCAGGGAGCAGGACACAGGAATGGATGGCCTCAGCGGCCGAGATAAATCGCTCTACGTCTGTATTGCTGAACTGCAAAGGAACAGAAGGAAGAAAAAGACAACTTCAGCTGGTAAGGCGCTCAGGCATGGAGTGTCAGGAGTAGATGGATCCTGAGCAGAAACTTCAACTAGGACAGGAATCTAAGCGGAAGAGAAAAATAAATGTGAGTTGCAAATACAAAACAGTATAAACCACGAGGACAGACTTCGTATATATAATGAGGAGGGTAGGTATTTCTCCTGGAATGTTCATGATTGTTGCCCCTGGAGAGTGCTATGGACACTTTCTCCGAGCACCCTTGTAGGCTACATAGCAGACAATTTATTTTAATGGTCAAGCAGGCATAGGGAGGTTAAGTGTCTTGCCCAAAGCAACCCAGTAAGTTAGTCATAGAACTAAGACTAGCCTTCACAGCCCTGTTGTTTCAAGGACTTTGATCATATAATTGAGTCATGCTGTAGCTCTCAGAGGGCCCAGATGACTAGGTTTCCTCCAGGCCTAAAGCACAGTACAAGCCTAATGAGTGATGCTCCTAAAACGCACAGAGATGACGCGTGCAGTTCCTGTCCCCAGGGCCCCCGTACAACTATTGCAGGTTTTTATTGCTAAGAGATAGAAAGGGGAGATTCAACACAAAAATCAAGTTGGGCAGAGCAATGCCTGTGTACTTTAAATACTGGGGGTGCCAAAAAATGTATACACATGACTTGTTTTCATCTTTTATTATTGGTATATATTGAGTGCTACAATTTTAATACAGTTTTTTCCTTTCTTAAAATGTATATACATTTTTTTGGTGACCTGTGTGTGTGTGTGTGTGTGTGTGTGTGTGTGTGTATTTTTTCATTTTTCATTTCTACTTCTTTATTTAAAGTCAATAATAAAGTTACAATTATAAAATGAATGCATTTAAAAACAAAAAGATACATTTCAGTGACAAAAAATATGTAATAATCATGAAAATCTGCTGTACACTTTGCCAAGGTCAACAGAATGAAAGATGATATGATATATATACCGGGGGTTACAAAAAATATATATACAAAAGGACACTTTGGTCAACGTTGCTCAAGCACTAGTTCCCTGTAATCAGAAGTGTCTGGACGCTGATGGTAACCACTTTGAACACCTCTTGTAATTGCAGAAGTCAAACATGACTTGTATTCATCTTTTGTTATCAGTATATATTATTACAATTTTAATAGTTTTTCCTTCCTTAAAATGTGTATACATTTTTTATATATAAAATATTTATATATGTCTTTAGTTGTGCTGTTGTGGCTGCCTCGATGTCCTGTGTCATTTGGACTTTAGGGAAGAGCCAGAAGTCACATGGTGCCAGATCCGGTGAATAAGGTGGATAAGGACACACTGTAATGTTTTTATTTGACAGAAATTGCCGTACCAGAAGCGATGTGTGACATGGAGTGGTGTCATGATGGGGGATGAAGTAAAGACAATCACCAAAGAGGACTTCCAGAACTGCTTCAGAAAGTGGCAAGAATGAGGGATAAGTGGGTTCGAAGTGAGGGGGAGATTTTGAGGAGGATTAATGGCAATGTGTCTTTTACTGTAATAATTTTTTTAAATTTGAACATTCATTGTATTTTCTGATCACATCTTGTATATTAAAATCAAAGGAGGAGCCATAAAGAGGGTTGCATGACATCCATTGGTGGTAGATTAAGGGGCAGGAGAAAGCAAAGCTGAGAAAACTCTGGGATTGGATAAAAGGTAACATGCAGAGACACATACGTCTTTCACATGGGTGGGTACAGGATAGTTAATAATTAACATTTTACAGCACATAGCAATGGTATTTGGGGAACAAGATAACAATGAGGGGCTCTGTGGTCTGGGGCTGTGGTGAGGTGGGCTGTGCCCTGACGGGTCTGGAAAAAGAGATGACTCTGACATTCCAAGGGCATGTTATCCTAGATGCAAAAAGACAGTAGAAAGTCTCATTTAGGGTAAAGACTGACCTTTGTCAAGGATGTGACTACCCGCCATGACCCGCTTTCAGTTAGGAATGTTTATGCTCAGACCATCCTACGTGGTTACTTTCAGCCTCTGAGTTTGTAGGGCCTGCCACACTGGTCTCCCCTGAGCTTGTCAGGTTTAGCATATGGTCCCTTTTGTGTCCTCAAATTAGCTATATCATTATGCTCGTGAGATATTTTTTATTTTAAAAATGCTTCTTTTCTGGCTCTGCCTACTGAAAGAGCCAAAAACAAACAAACAAACAAACAAACAAACAAACAAACAAATACAACAAAACAAAACCCACCCGGGAGCACTGAGCATCTCTGGTATTCATATGCCACCTCGTTTCATTCCCTGCCACCAGCTCTTTGGGGAAATAACTGTTTCAGGTCTGGCCCAGAAAATAGACAAAGTGAACCTGGAACCTCTCATACCAGAAAGTAAGAGACTCTATTTAAGACCACTGAGGTCAAAGGCCTTAGGATCCTGCTCAAAAAGGCCATCACGCACCAAAGATGGGACCGTTCCATTTTCAAAAAGAATAGTAACTGCAAAGATCTTAAGGGCATCAAATGTTCACGAATCCAACATGATACTGAAAAGAAAAACCACCACTGGTTGCTGTTGGCAGATGCTAAGGAAGTAACTCACCATGCTAAAAACTGGAAAAGAGTCTAACATTTGTCCTCTTTTCCCGTGTTTATGGTAATCATACAGCTTAGGAAGAAAAGTCTTTCCTTGCAGCAGAACTCCAGCTAATGAAGGGAGAAGAATTAATATGACACCATCATTTCTCAGGCCCTCGTGAAATAATGGGTGTGGCAATGGCAACCATCATGGTTGCTATACTGTTAGCTGAAAAACTGACGGGGATCTTAAAAATGATGGAAAGACTGACAATACGGAACAGTAATCAATGTTTACATCACAGAGAGACAATCAGACATTGTGTGTCTCCCAATGGAAGCACACAACCATAAATTATCCTTTCTAAAAAATGGAAACTTAATCTGATAAAGCCGCTAGATCTAATTGCCAGTTTTTAAGAAATATGGAAGGCGGAAGGACATGGCAAAAGACACCATGAGAATGCAACTAGCAAAATTTATACGAAAAACGACCTAGTTTCTTTAATGTCTTCAATAGATAAATTGAAAGAAAAATGTAGAGAGAGGAAATCTCAGGGTTAAAAGAGACTCAAGAGTTGTATCAACCAAACACAATGTGTACATATGAATCCTGATTCCAGTAAACCAACCATAACAACATTTTGAGATACTCTTGGAAATTTGAATGATGACTGAATAACTTGATATTAATGAATTATTGCTAATTTTTCAGATGGGATAATTACGTTGTGATCATGTTTTAAAAGAGCCCTTAACTGTTAGAAATATGTGATAAAATATTTGCAGATGAAAGGTGTCAGGGATTTTCTTGAAAATCTAGTTTGGGAGGGAGAGATGGGGGAGGTATCTAAGCAACGAGATTCACTATGAGTTAATAATTATTGAAAGTAAGTGATAGACACATGAGATGTATTATATTGCTCCCCAGTTCCCTACTTTTGTATGTTTTTAATAATTTTATTACAAAGAGTTAAAACCAACATTGTTTAAATGCTTAATTTTTTGCTTTATATTTTATTTCTATATTAACAGAAGTTAGAAGTATATGCACATCACTCACCTCCTGCTCCTGTCCCATTGTCTAAGGCCATTTTATTTATATGAAATATTATCAAGAAAAATTTGATAATAGCTCCCTGGCTTCTTTAATGATTAAACAATAGAACTGACGTCTCAGTGGCACTTGTAAAGCTACAATGAGACAATAAAAGAAAAGATAGGCTGGTGTTGCCTTGCATTTGCAAACACAGTTTTTTAAATAAGTGGCACCTTAAAATACCTTGCTTTTTGGATCACACTTGGTGGATATAAAATAATGAAACAACAATCCTTAAGCTGCTACAGCTGGGGTGGGAAGGAATATTATCGCATTATACAGTGAGTGCCATAAAACCAATGACTTCAGTATGGTAGAGAAGAGGGACTTTTCAGGTCTTTCTCAACCTGAATGATGCACTTATCCTGCTTCCCTCACAGAATAGAGTGAACTATAGATGTCTGCCCACTGCCTCACTGTGGGGAGGGAGAAAGAGAATAAAGGTCTATTATTGTAAAAGCATCAGCTGAATGCTTTGAAGGTCCAGTAAGGCCTGGGTGTCTGGGGCACAGAGAAAAGCCAGGAGGAGCAGGAGAGGAGGGCGTGCAAGAGGCAGGGGTCCTGGAAGCTGTGACCTCTGTGGCAGGTGAGAGGTTTGAACTTTAGCCCACATGCAATACGAAGCTATTGTTGGGGTTTTGAGCTGGCGAGTGCAGTGACCAGACTCGCATTATTAAAAATTCACTCTGACTGCACTAAGTAAAAGAAATGAGAGTGGGACAAGCACAGAAATCATGTTAGGTGTGTCGCGTTCTCACTAGACATGATGGCCGCTGGTGGAGGTAGTCAAAATGGAGAGAGGTAGGCAGAAACGAGATTTATTTTGGAGATGGATAGAACAGGGCTTTTTGATGTGTTAGATATGAAGGGTCAGGGAGAAAGATTTCAGGGGTAGCTCCCAGGTTTTGTGGCATGATCAACCAGAAGGAGAAGTGTGCATCTAACTAAAAGGAGGACACAAGAAAACAGGCCCAGACTCAAGCATCAGGTTCATGCATGGATGCTTGAGATGCTCATTAGATACCCAAGTCACAGCCACATGATGCCTTGGAATAGAGGTTAGGATGTGGGTCTGAAGAAGCACCATCAACAGGCTTTTGCAAAGAGTGGAGGGAAGTGTCTTACGATGCTGGTCAGAGCAGGAAGATTGGAAGACTGGGTGGAGTTACAGGGAGAGGCAACTGGACACAGAAGCCCACTGAATTGGCGAGATCCACCATAGAGAGAGTCTTATGTTGGGGCCGTCCACCTCCCAGTCACACTAGCGTACAGACACCCCTCTCGTGAGTTCTGCCACCCTCCCACACATAGGAAGCCTTCTCGACTTTCTGAGGAAGCTTTCCTAGGATCGAGTCATCCTTCCGCCATCCTAGAGGCATTGGTCCTAACCTTTCGGCACATGGGGGCCAGGGGAAGACCAGGACTGGAACAGAGCTCAGTTAGGTCCTTGAGAATCTCCAGGAACCACACAAATGTTTTGTCTTCCTTAAAAAGTCTGCTCTTATCAAGGCAGTTCTTGTGAAAATGATCTGTAGTACTATCCACTTAACCTCAGAATTTTCTAGAAATCATAGTCATATCAAGGGGAAAGGGTGCCATGTCCACCTCACAACTGCTAGTGTCTCCTTCAGCACACATGGATGTGCCCAGAAATTCCACCAGGACACTGTCACACTCTCAGATGAAGAGTTTTTAGGTTTGGGTTTGGTGGGAAATCTGCAAACATGATCAGAGTCTCCTAGGATGTCAGAATGAGAAAAGTAGTGCAAGAAAACATCTGTTTTTAATCTTTTCAGTATTGCAGACTTGTTTGAATACAAGATGGACGTCGGATTCTCACCTCTGGGAAATAAAAATCACATATGGAACAATTCACATATAATTTAAAGGGGTGTGAGGAATCCCTGCTCTTTGTGCATCTATTTGGGGGTCAACAGATTCCTGACCAGGACTCTTGGGTCCAGGAAGTCACGGAAGATGTGCTTTAGCAAACACTGGAAGATAAATGAGGCAGTCTGGGGATAAACAGCATCTCCATGCATCATTTTTCAGGATGCCCTGGACAAGGACCAGCTCACAGGAAGGACTGTTCATATGGGGCAGTTCCGGGACCTCAAAGATCGCCAGGAGAGGCTAATCGTCATGGATGGGTACAGCTGGAGACAGCTGGGAAAGAAGCACACTTAGCCTCTGTTTTCTTTACACAAACCCTCCAGGTCACCAGGAGCAGGAAGGAAGAGGGAGAAGCGCGGGTGAGCTCCCTGACATTGCTGCGCTCATGGAGGACCTGGGCACCGGCCGTGGGTAAGAACACCCATCAGGAAGGGATTCAGGTTCTGGCTTTCATTACGTTCTCTTGCTCCCAGTAGGACCTCTGTCAGTCTGAGACCAATTTGCTGTAAGGGATGTACCTTCCAGGACCCCATGGCACAGAGGCAGCAGGGACCTCACAAACGTCGCTGGCAAGCCCAGTGTGAAGCTGAAGGGCCATGGCTTCCTGGTGAAGGTCATGTGCTGGGCCTGGCGACCAAAAGGACAGCCCCGAGCATCGAGGGATGAACCAAGCTACAAAATACATGTCCGGCGGAAGGAGGTTACAATGCAGGAAAAGGAAGCTTTATTTGAGATGCTGCAGAAGGCAGCCATCCAGGGCCTCAAGCCTGCTTTATCAGACAGAGGCACGGAGTTTTATTTTCTTCTCACCAAGAGATGCCAGGAAACCTGTGATCTTACGCCAGTGAAAGGAAAGTGAGCTCTTTCTAAGGATTAGTTCTAAAAGCTTTTCAGACAGTGCCAATACATTAAGAATGGCCTTTGGTGGTTAGGCCATTTCAAACTCTTCTGACTGACATTCCAGGTAAACCTGATTACTTCCTTTTCTGTGCATTTCCCAAGGCAGGATCCCCCTAGAAGGGCTCAGGCTACTTACCAATAGTGTCATACTTGGTCGTTTCCAGTTCTTGAACGACCGCACAGTCTCACATCTCCTGGATGCTCACAGAGCAGCATGGCTGCACCCACTTTCCTTCAGAGAGAGCTCGGCATAAAATGCAGGGCAGGGTCATTGTAACTGAACTTTAAGAGCACTAGCTAATTTTTTAACTAGTTCGGATGGCTTGTCATAAATGAGAAAATGAAAACTGAGATCCGAGTGGAAATGGGGTTCTGAGTTTGACTTCCTCCTGGTTTTGCGTGGTGTCCGTGGTCACGAGAGCAGTCGCTGCACTTTGACCTCCAGGAGCGAAACTGACCAGGGAGACCTTCATTAGCTCTGTTTTGTCAGGGAAACAAACCTGGATCTCCTTTCTTCTGCCAAATCCTGTAGGTTAAACACATGCTGGAAATCATCCTTCCCCTCTTGGCTCAGGGGAGTTAGGAAGACATTGCTTGAGGGACTCAGGGCTGTGGAGAGAGGAAAGGTAAGAGGACGGAATTGGGCTGAAAGTGGCAGCTACTATAGGCAGTGACTGGGCTTGCTGAAACCGATGGGAAAAAGGTTACCTACAGAAAAACAAGCGTTGTCTTATTTTACAGCTCTGTGGAGACCCTTCCTGAGAAAACAAGCCAAGTCTGTGATTCTGGCCCCAGCCTGTTCCTGCAAGCAGCCAGTGACCGCTCCCCTAGAGCTGGAGGGGTCGGTGAGAAGTCAAGGGTGCAGCCAATTCACATGCAGTCATTCCGGGCCATCCAGGGAACAGTTGCAAAACATACACCTGAAAATTACAAGGTGACGGCTTCCCAAGTGATGTGCAGTAAGACACGCAGCGACGTCGGCTGTCAAGTGTCCCCTTCCTAGGAATGCTCCCAGGTGGACACTGTCTCGCTCGCAGGAAGGTGTGCCTCACCTTGGACTGGGGCCCACACAGCATGTATGCTTCACCTTGGGGACCAGAGACACTTAGAGGCAAGTCAACAAGCGTTTGAGTGTGAGAAACAAGCACTCCGGTTATCTGCTCATCTGGGGCCACACTCTTCCCTCCAGTCAGAGCCAATGACAGTTCAGGGCCATCCGTTCAGCAGCTCAGGAAGTGAGGCACAGTGAGAGACCTGACAACCACTACGTAGAACCACTGTGTGCTCAGCGAGGGAGAGAACAGGGAGAAGGTTTCGTCTCCCCAGGCAATACACGTTGTTGTTGGATCTTCCTCAAGGCTTGTAGAAAGCGCACTGTTTCATGTGCACAGTCAGTGGAACCCCTTTGAGTGTCTGCTTTGCACTCGGCTTTGTCCCAGGTGCAGTGGCAATATGGGGCCAAGTGAGACAACTCGCGCGGCCAGGAGGAGTCCTGGGGAGGGAGGTAAGCTCCCTTTGGCAGGGTTCTCTTCTCTCCCATACCCTCAGCTTTTTACAGCACTGCCATTTTGAAATTCAAGGAACTTAAGGCTCAAGAGGGAGGAAAGCAGGGGCCAGCTTTGCTCTGTTTGTCCTCCTGTATCAGTCCCACTGAGAGCCACCCTAAGCCCTCATGATAGGAAACCAACACTCAAGAGAGCCAAGCACATTTGTCACAAACCTGTTGATAATCTGCTTCAAAGGATGGGTTTCCTCAGGGGGAACGTACGCGTTTCGGAGCACCAGGCGTGCTGGAGTGTCTGGGCCTCCTTTCCACTGGCTGCCTGGATGGTCATACAGTTAGCTTTCCCACCACTCCTGCTCCGGGCCTTCCTGCGTTTCCTTGACGCTGTAGTAGGTGCACTATTGCCAAGTTCACAAGTCCCAGTTTCTCTGACCCCTTGTCAGTCAGTCAGCTATGAACAGGACCGGCTGAGTGGAAGAACGGAGAGTGATGGAAGTTATGGAATTGGTGATTTCTTCAGAAGTCATCCAAAGTTCTCTTTGATTTCTGAAGAGAATTTCAGCAAATACATTCATCTTAAGCATTTTTTAAGAAAACATTTATTTTACAGTTCAGTATGTCATCTCATGATATCATTTTTTTTTTGCCCAGCAACACAAGAAATTAGAAAATGACCATAAAATGAGAGAATATGGAGAATGCCAGAATTCACTTCTTTCACCTCACCCGTGTTTGTCTAGTTGTTCATATTATATTTTGAAGCCATTATAGTGTCTAAATTTCTCAAGAAATGCATGACATATGGCTTTATTTTTAATCATTATTTTTATTTACTTTGTTAAATGTTTTTAAAGATAATATGGTAATATCAGGTAAATTTCGAATATGGGAAATAATCCAAAATGCCACCTGACATGCTCTACAATTTCTAATTTACCACAAGGCCTGCCCATCTTTGCATCTCTGCATGTTTTACTTAGAGATAACCATCGGTGATGTTTGACTTTGTAACCATTAATTTTTACTTATTATGATAAGTTATATTACAAAAACTTCCTATATTGCTTAATAATCATTTTATTATTTCTAATTTCATTTATACTTGCATGTAATTTTACATAATGGGACAATATCACGCATGTTGGGCGTTTTGTACGGTCTATTTTTCCTCTTCCTTTCCTCATCAAATTGCTGACCAAGCAGCTACCCCAAATAAAGCTTTCTTACCAGCATGATGTGAATTCTTCCTTTCTTTTTTCCAGGCTTGTAAAATATAATCATATCCATGCACACACACATTGTTTTGTTTTACCAAAATGGGACCACATTATGCCAGTCTTTGCATATTCTTCTTGCTCAGTGATAGCTTTCAGAAACTCCAGAGTGGATGTATCAGGAATTAGTCCACAATTTCTGTATTCATAGTTGTACACAATGCTTATAATTTTTAACTCTGCAAACAACACCTTATATAAACATTTAAAACATCTAGCCTTGTGATGTTGATACTTTTATCTCTATGGGAAATATTTCCATGAATGGGATTGTGATTTATTTTACAATAAATCACAGGCTTCCCCTGCCCCCGCCAAGTGCTATAAATTTTCACATTTCCACCAGGAAATGAGAGGCTATGAGTGTCTCTTCATGCCTGCCAGCAAAAGGCTCTTCCTTCAGCCTGGCATCACGGACTTGCGTCATGTCATTCCTAATTTAATTTGCGGTTTTCCCACTACCAGTGAGTTTGAATGTCCTTTCATATATGCATCAAAAAATCAAAGTTGTTTTTTCATCGATTGTTCATATTCTGTGCCCACTTTTCTGTCGGGTTGTATGTCTTTCCCTTAGCAATTTGTAAGAGCTCTTCAGATTTCAAATAAATTTTCTGTTTAGCTTTATTCTATCTTCTCCTAGTAAAAGTGCTTAAGTTTTACATGAATGCACCTATTTTCCTGCAACAGCTTTTGGAGTTCCTGCCTTGGTTAACAAGGTAATCCCAATTGTACATGTGAGTTCTTACATTTTTTTCTGAAGCTTTTTATGGTTATATGTTGACATTTCAGTCTTTGGTCCACCTGGAATTTAGACTTCCATGTGATTTGAGACAGGGGTGCAATTTCACGTTCTTTCAGATAGATAAGCAGTGGTAACAGCACAGTGATTACATGAACCAATATTTCCCCACAGAATTAAAAAATCACATTTGTTGTATCTTAAGTTCTTTTATATCCTTGGGTGTCTTTCTAGCTTACCTTGGTATTGTGGTTTATAATAAGAAATATATATTTGGCCTTTATCTCCAGACCCTGACACAAGGTTTCTAAAACCCTTATAATTTCCTAAGTGATAAGAGCACTAGGAGCATCTTTTGTTCTCTTTGAAATTGAAATTTTTAGCAGTCTCCCCATTCCTTCTCTAGAGATGAAAGAGGGGCTGGGAATGGAGTGAACCACTGGTCCTGCCCACATAAGGAAGACTCCCTAAATCCCAATAATATGGGTTTCAGAATACTAGAAGGGTATGCACCCCAACTCTATGAATACAGAAGCTCCTGCACTCAGGACACTCCGAGTTCTCACCCTATGTATCTCTTCATCTGGCTGTTCAGCTGCATCCTTTGCCACATCTTTGAATAAACAGGTAAATGTAGATAAGTGTTTCTCTGATTTCTGTGAGCTGTTCCAGCAATTAATTGAGTCCGATGGGGAGGAAGTCATGGGAAACTCCGATTTGTAGCCAAGTTGGCGGAAGCTGTAGGTAACCTAGGGACCTACTACTTTTGATTCAGTTTCGTGGGACTGGTGCTATCTCTAGGTAGACAGTGTCAGAATTTAGTTAAATTGTAGGATACACAGCTGGTGTCCCAGAATAGCTTGACGTGTGTGTGGGAGGAGTGTGGGGAGGGAACCCTACACATTTGGAGACCAGAAGTATCAGAAGTAAAGTGTTCTGTGTGAAAGTAAAGGAGGAAAACAGAGGAGAATGGTAGGTTTTTTCCCAATACATTGGCAAATGCAGTTTTCTTACAAATAGCCATGTGTTCTTACTAAGGAAGGAAAAGGAATATTGGAGGATAAAACATTCTCTACCACAGGATTCTAATTAGAGCTGCATTAACCATGTAGTATAAAACTGGAAAAGTACAAGGTGTGATCAGAAAATACAGTGAATGCTGCTGGCAAGTGCCATCCAACCAAAAGGCAGGGATCTTCAATATGGGAAGCGGCGTGTCGAATCTTAGCAGTGTGTGACAAGTTTCAGCTTGTTCAGTGCACTTAGGTGTGAACTATGGTTGACAGAAGGTGTGTTTTAAAGCATGTCATAAATCATGGATCAAGAACAATGCATTAACATGAAATGGGCAAACGGTTTCATGCTCATCATGACAACACTCCATGTCACACATCGCTTCTGGTATGGCAATTTCTGTCAAATAAAAACATTACGGAGTGTCTTCATCCACCTTATTCACTGGATCTGGCACCATGCGACTTCTGGTTCTTCTCCAAAGTCAAAATGACCATGAAAGGTCATGTTTTGATTGGGTCAGGATATCGAGGCAACTACAACAGCGCAACTAAAGACATTCACAAAAGTGGACTTCCAGAACTGCTTCAGAAAGTGGCAAGAAGGATGGGATAAGTGTGTTTGAAGTGAGAGGGAAAATTTTGAAGGGGATTAATGGCAATGTGTCTTTTACTGTAATATTTTTTAATTTAAACATTCACCATATTTATTGATCACACCTATACATTTTTGAAATTTTCTAATTCAGAAAGCTTATGCCTTCTCATAAGTCAGCGTTTATTTTATCTCCTTCAATATGATTTTATAGTTTTCTTTATTTAGGACCTCTACCTTTCATATTAAATTTATTCCTAGCTCTATTGGTAAACTATTGTAAACATTTTTTCAAATTTTCATTTGCAGGCTTTTACTGGTAATATAAAGAAACACTGTTGAATTTTGTATTTTTATCATGTATCCAGCCAACTTTCCAATTTTTCTTTCTCATTAAAGCAGCTTTTTAAGAGACTCTTCTGGGTTTTCTGGGTATAAAATTACATTGTCAGTGAAAACAGATGGTGTTATTTCTTCTTTTCCAATGTTCTTATGAATTATTTTATTGCATTGTATTTTTATGTTTACTAGAACATACAACATCATGTTGGTTTATAACACAGATAGCAAGAATCCCAAGATATTTATGATTTTAACTAAAATGATTTTGTTTAACCATTTAGAATATTTTCTGTTGGTTTTTAATAGGTAGGCTTTTAAAATCATCATCAAGTGGTTACCATTTATTCAGAATTTACTCATAGCTTTTATTAAGAATGACTATTAGATTTTTGCCTCTTAAGGGTTTGTTGCTATGGTAATATTTTCCCCCTAATATTTACTGATGTTATGAATTATGTTGATAGATTTTGTAGATTGTTGAAGCATCCTTGCAATGCACAAATAAGTCCAAAATGACCATAGTGTATTAATTTTTGGAAGCATTGAAAATATTAAATTACATTTGCTACATTTTTCCTTATAATTTTTGCTTTTTAGTCACATATAATATTGGCTGATATTTTTAAAATATTGGTTGATGTTTAAAGAAATAGTTATCTTTACCAGAATTTGGTATTAAAATTATGTTAGTTTCATAACTTTAGTCATAATAGACTTTCCATCATTTTATATGGTTTAGAGTTGACAATTTAAAGAACAATGAAATCATCTAAGCTTTAAAGATTAGATGAAACAGCTGTGGAACCATCTAGACATGGGACCTTTTATAATGATGGCTCTTTAAACACCTTTCCAAACCTCTATAGTAATTGTTCTGTGTACATTCTCTACTTTGTCTTCACCCAATTTTGGTAATTTATATTTTGTTAGACAAGAAAGCATTTTCCCTAGATTTTTAAAATTTGTTCAAGAGGTTATATGAGGTATTATATTGCAGTTCTTTTTCATTTCTTCTACATCTATGTTATCTTCTGCATCAATAGTTATGTCTTTTTCCATATTCCTGATCCTGCATACTTTCTCCTCATTTTTATTTCAACTTTCATTTTTAATTTTTAAAAATAATTAAACTCAGGCTGGCCGAGTGGTGCATTGGTTGGGAGTTGGCTTGGGATGCCAGCTCTGAGCAGCAGGGCCCTGGTTTGGATCCCACGTTGAGGGCCAGTGATGCTGCGCCCTCTGCAGCTAGGATGGTGAACAGCGGTTCAACCTGGAGCTGGGCTGCCGTGGGTCACCAGCGATGGCATGGGTTGCAGTGGAGCTGGCCGGCAGCTAGCTTGCACTTTCGTGAGCTGCCATGAACCACCCTTAGCAGCCGTCCAGTGGCCAGCGAGCGACTGCCTCACCCGGGAAGAGTGCAATGATAATACCAACATGGGCCAGTGAGGTGACGGCCTCCACAACTAGACTGAAGAACAATGAAACAGCAACTTGTCAGTTCCCCTCCCCCAATTCCCCAATAAAATCTTTAAAAATAATAATAATAAATAAACTCAAAATAGATTTGTCTAGCATATTGGTATTTTTACAAAACTAGTCCTTAGATTTATTTCTCCTTTCTATTTTGCTGTTGTTTATTATTATTATTTTCACTTTTATCTTTACTAATTGCCTCTTCATATTTTATTTTATTTGTTGTTTCTCTAATTTTTTATGATACAGACTAAATTTCATTATTTTTAATCATTCACTTGTAACTAAAACATTGAAGTTTCTAAAATTTCCTGTGAATACAACCTACGCTAACTTTCAGTTTTGATTGCCTCTTTGTTCCAAAGTTTGTCCAAGGTTGTATTTCTTAATTTCTAAGGATTAATTTTATCACTTTTTTTAATTTATTCTATCTCATTGGATGATGATAAGAAACATGGACTTAGAATCCCTCCTTTCTTTGTTCCATTGATTTAGAAAATAACTTTTATTATCTGTGTAAAGGGTAACAGATTCATAAATTCCTTTATGTTTTTGTTTGTTACTTATGACTGATTTTGAAAGGGTTATATTAAAATCTCCCACTAATATTACCTTTTTGTATAATTTCTCTTCTCTTTCTAATAGGTTTTGATTTATGTATTTAGCTGCTCTTTTTTCTGCACAGAGATTTATGAGTTATGATGTTTGTCCAGGTTGTCTGACAAATAGACACCAAGATGGAATTAAATATGGAAGAACTCTGTTAGGGGAAATGCCTGTGAGAGAAAATGGGGAGGGAGATGAGAAAGGCTGGAAGAGGCATCAAACCATAATACAAGTCTGACTGAGAAAAGGAGAGAGTGAAGGAAGGTTGAGCTGAAATGTTCTTCAGCGGTTCTCAACCTGTGGGTCGCGACCCCTTTGGGGGGTTGAACTACGCTTTCACAGGGGTTGCCTAAGACCATCGGAAAACAAAAAGATACTTACATTATGATTCATAACAGTAGCAAACTTACAGTTATAGAGTAGCAACAAAAATAATTTTATGGTTGGGGGTCACCACAACATGAGGAACTGTATTAAGGGGTCATGACATTAGGAAGGTTGAGAACCACTGTTCTAGATGGACCTTAAGTCTAACGAAAAGCTCAGCAGGAAATCCTTAAACCAAAGTTGTTCATCAGGGGAGTCTGGTATCTCCAGGATCGGGCTTACCTAGTACCTCACTGCTCTATCATTGCCTGGGAGCAGCCTCTGGGAAACTTGGCCTCACCACAGAGGTGACCATGGATTTTGAGGGAGCAGCTGATGCTTGTGGTCAATTATGCTCCATATAATTGGAGGTCAGTGAGGTGCACTCTGGTGACAATCACTTTCATGAACCTTCTTTAAAAAGAAACACATTCAACTTTTATTAGATGAGTATTCTAGCATTTCCCACACCTTTAGTTCATAGAATTTTTTCTTTTTTCTACAGAAGCCATGAGCATACTCTGCAGCTGATATAGAACAAAATGGAATAGAAATCCAATGGATTGACAGAAGTTTCTCTTCTTATGTACCAATTCAATTCTAAAAGGCATTTGCTCATACATCCCAAGTGAGAAAGGTTGTTTTAAATTTAAAATTCTTGGGTACATTCCCATCAAAATGGGCATGGGTCAAGACTTTGAAGCGTTAAAATTAGGCATACATTTTTCCTAGCTGGTATTTGTTCTGTGGGCATCTAAAGGTTTTGAGGTAGTTGATACCCATCCCAACCCCTGAGGGTCTTTGAAAATGCTTCTGCTAACTCCTTAGATGCCATGCAACCCCCCATACATCTGTCACTCCTCACTTTGCCTTAGTGCAGATTCAAATGATGATAAACCCACTTAACCATTCATGACTTGTTATCAGTTTCCTTGGCAGTAATGTCATCGACTACTTAGTCTAATAAAGACTAAAAGGTCTACTTGGTAGACTAATAGCACCTGATCCTAAGGCTGATCTTTCAACCATGAAAATCTCTTTTCCTTGTCTTGCCTTTATTGTCAATTGCATAGGCTTAGACCTTTTCATTCATTGATGACTCACTTTTTATCCTTGAGAATAATTCCTGTTGTCAAAGGATTCATCCTCAGGTGCATGTGCTGCGTTTGTCATTTCCTCACCACTTTCAATTTTAAAAGGTCACTTCCTTTGTTTTCCTTGTAATTGTAATTCTTCGGTATGAACACTTTCAACATTTTCTCAATGGTATTTTTCAAATATGAGTTTAATGATGTTCTCAATACAGTTCAATAATAAACACAGACTAATGAAGAGCATGAAGGCTGAGTCAAAAATGATTATGCAGGCACTAATATCATCTGTTGGTAGCAGTGGGCCTGAAACAATTTCTTCTGGAAGAAAGTTTTGCTTATATCTATAGAAGTTTATTGGTCAAAAACTTGTAAATAGAATCAATTCTGTATTGATCTATATAGCTAAAGGGAACATTTTGGTAATATCACATATGGCTGTCTGGCCCCTTTAGGAGACAGATCTTTTAAGTACTAATCGGGGGGTGGGGGGTTGGGTGGTAGGGTGGACAATGGCAGCTATGGACTTCAGTCTCATTTAAACCAACTTTGATTGTCAGTCCTGGCTCATTGGTAATCTTTGGGGTTTTTTTTCTGTCTTGCTTCAGGTAGCTTTAGCCTTTATCTGAAAGGTGACAATCTTCTTCTAATTATCCATGCTCCATTCTTGTGTACAAATAATAAGTGCTAACCTTAATCAAGTTGGTGATATCTTACCTAAGGTCCTTTTACTGAAAGGCTAGAATTTCATTAATAGATAATAAACCTAACCTGGGCAATTGGTTCTTCCAGGACCAGCATTTGATTGGATCGTTCTTAGATGCCTCCCTGAGTACCTGGTGGGACTCTTCCAGGTACTTCTTAGTACTTAAATGGTGGCTCAGATTATTCCCTATAGAAGAAATGAAATTAACCTCTAGTCCTCTTATATATGACTCAGTCAAAAATGCCAGGAACTTAAATTATTCTCAGCCACGACATTTCTTCTTTCACTACTGCTGGGATCATTTGGCCCTCATTTATTGGCCTAGGCCTACCTCAGTCTCAATGAAAAATCTTCCCTTTATGCAGGAGAAAAGTAAGTGCCTCCATTCACACAAAATTCTTATACCACAGGACTCAACATCGATCCCCTCGATGCAGTCCTTTGACCTCATATGTCTGTTCTGATAACTAGGCTCCCCCCTATTGCCATGACTCCATTTGTGCCTTGTACTGCTTCTGTAAATAATCCTGTAAAGAGACAATGTAAGAGAATGTCAAGAGTACCCAGCTGGGTCATAAGACATGATGAATAGTGTGGAAAGACAACCTCTGGAATGGGAGAAAATATTTGCAAAAGATATATCTGATAAGAGGTAATATCCAGAATATATAACTATAGCACAACAAAAATCAAATAACCCAATTAGAAAATGGGCAAAGGACTTGGATAAACATTTCTCCAAAGAAGATATGGCCAACAAGCACATGAAAAGATACTCAATATTATTAATCATTAGGTAAATACAAATCAAAACTACACTGAAATACTCTTTCCCACCCATTAGGATGACTAGTATAAGAAAACAGGGAATAAGTGTTGGTGAGGATGTGGAGAAATTAGAACTCCTGTGCACTGTTCGTGGGAAGATAAAATGGTGCAGCTCCTGTGCAAAACAGTATGGCAGTTCCTCAAAAAATTAAAAATAGAATTACCATATGATCCAGCATTTCCACTTCTGTGTAGACACCCAAAAGAATTGAAAGCAGAGACTCAAAGAGATGTTTGTACATCCATGTTCACAGTAGCAGTGTAACTCACAATAGCCAAAAGATGGAAGTAACCCAAATGTCCATCAACAGGTGAACACATAAATAATATATGGTATGTATACATGATTAATATTAGTCGGCATTGAAAGAGAAGGAAATTCTGATATACATTACACATGGATGAACCTTGAAGACATTATACTAAGTAAAATAAGCCAATCACAAGAAGAAAAATGCTGTCTGATTCCACTTATTTGAGGTACCTAGAGTAGTTAAATTCATAGATATAGAAAGTTGGCTGGTGGTTACCAGGGGCTGGGGGGAGGAGGGAATGAAGAATTATATAATTGGTGTAGAGTTTCAATTTTGCAAGGTGAATAGAATTATAGAGATTAGTTGCACAACAGTGTGAATGTACTTAACACAACTGAATTGTGCACTTAAAAATGGTTAAGATGGTAAATTTTATGTTGTGTATATTTTGCCACAATTAAGAAAACAGAAGAAGAGTACTTGATTAAAAGACCTAAATAGATGTCCTGACTCTGGTCTTTGGTGCATATTACTGACTTCTTTGGAAATTCATTGTTTCACTGTAGATGGGAAGCTCAGTTTATTCCTACTTATGTCCCAGGAACATCAAGATTTAAATGAGATAGTTTGTGGAAAATTACCTTGTAAATAGTATAGGATTATTTTGTAAGATGTCAGTAGTGAAGTGTAAAGAGTTGGGGATGTTCAGGTTGTCTCTAAGAAGCTAATGAATGAGGAAATTGAAGGAGATTTATAGTTAGAGGAATCTCAGGTACCTGAAGTATGGGATGAATATGCAATTCAAGTCAGCATATTTCATGGAGGACTTACCCTACATCAGGCACATTCTAGATACAGGGAAAAGAACAGCCCCTGTCCTGGCTGAGCATACTGAAACCAAAGCTGAAAAAACAAACTTCCATAAAACACCATACTAAGGAGAAAATGCACTGGCTGTAAGGGCACAAGGCCGGATTCCCAGAGGAAACAATTTCTAATCTGAGGTCTGAATGTTGAGTACAATTTCATCAAGCCAAGAGGAAGGTAAATGTGTTCCAGGAAGAAGAAAAAGTATGAAGGTAAGAGTAAGTCTGATGTGCTTGAGGAGCTAAAAGAAATTCCTCCAAGGTGTTTAGGAGGGGAAATGACAAGACTTAACAGGAACCATATCACACACGGACTTGTAAACCATATGAAGGCATTAACATGTAATCCAAAGTGCAAGACGATGCCATTAAAGAGCTTTAAGTAGATAGCAATATCATCAGATTTTCATTTTATGAAAATAACTCAGAATGTAGGTAGAAGAGTATGGTAGGGAGGAGAAGACCAGACATTGAACGGTCATATAATATTCTAGACATGAGATGATGGAGAGAAAATGGCATAGACCAGCAGTTCTCAACCTTCCTAATGCCACGACCCCTTAATACAGTTCCTCATGTTGTGGTGACCCCCAACCATAAAATTATTTTCATTGCTACTCTATAACTATGATTTTGCTACTGTTATGAATTGTAATGTAAATATAATTTTGTTTTCCGATGGTCTTAGGTGACCCCTGTGAAAGGGTCGTTTGACCCCTAAAGGGGTCACGACCTACAGGTTGAGAACTGCTGGGACAGTCACGTCAAATTTAGGAAGAAAAATTGAAGGACATGGTATAATATTGGAAGTAGTGGAAGGAGGAGGGAGGGGAGTCAGAGTGATAGCGTGGGCAACTATGAAGATGGTGGTATCACTCCTGGAGAAAAGGCACACAAAGTGTTCAGTATTAGATATGTTGAGTTGGAAGTACCCAAGGTGCATGCAAATGGGATGTCTGCATCAGTTGAATGCTCAAGTTTAAGATCGGGATAGAAATAGAACCAGGAATACAGATGAGGAGGTCATTAATATATAGAGGGTGGTAGCTATGGATGTATAAAAATACCATGTAGAAATGTAGATGATATAAGATGAAGATAAAAAAGGCTATGTATACAGAAACTATGATATGTTTTTTACATGAATAAGAAATAGAAGAAATATTGGGAAAAGGGAAGGGCATTTTTTCGTAAAAAGTTTGGTATAATTAATTGTTTATGTTTTCAGTTGGGAGGAAATGCCATATATCCAATGTAAAATAGGAAGTGAAGGAAAACATTGACAAGGTGCAGTAAATGGAAGATATTAACTAAAATGGCAGAAATATGTCTAATATAGTTAAAGTACTTAGAATGAATGTAAATGGATTTAAATACCCATAAAATTGACTCTGACATTTAAAAATGGAGGAAGAAAATAATATGTGCAATAGACCAACTTGAAACAAAAGCAAACAGAAATAGCTGAAACCAAGATTTTATTTTTTTCTATAGCTTCCTACTTCTATAGTGTGTACTATGTGCCAGGGACTGTTCTAAGCACTTTATAAATATTAACCCACTGAATGCTCATAACGACATTATGAGGTCATTATTATTAGTATCCCCACTTGATGAATGAGGAAATTGAAGCATAGAAGTTAATCAATTCAAGATCAAACAATAGCAAGGATCATAGCTGGGATTCAAACCCAGCTGGTAGGCCAAGATCGAGAAAGATACACAAATATGGGTTGAAAGAAACCAAGTGTCCAAATTTGAACATCTGACAAAACAGAATTCAAGACAATATTATACTGGTTAAAAAGGAACATCAGATACTGGTGAAAAGAAAACAATGGTATTTGGTTGTTTTTAACATGCCCATTTCAAACTGATAGATCAAGCAAAGAAAAATAAACAAATATATAAAGATATGTTTAAATATCCTGACCCATCTTTTATGAATCAACTCTTGCCACATATCCCCTAAATTCTCTATCATCTTTATGTTGTTTTATTTTTCTCCAAAGCATTTATCACTACTACATGTATGTGCGTGTGTGTGTAACATGTAACATGCTATCACAGTTCACTTATTTATTATCAGCCCTACTAGGATATAAGTGGACAAATCTCTCCATGAAAAGCAGAGGTCTTGTTTTGTTTACATTGTATTTCTAAGCCTAGAACAGTGTCTAGCAAATAATAGGTATTGAATAAATATTCATTGAAAACATTAACAAATAAATGAATCTAAATAATACAATTAATCAGATTGAAGTACTATGTATGTAGCTTACTGTGTGTACATATCCATACCAACAGATGTACAATACAGACTCTTTTGAGTGAAAACAGAATAGTCACAAAAATTGACCATATATTAAGCCATAATGAAAGTTTTAATTCAAATTCAAATTCAATTCAAATTCCAAAGAAAAATATCATAAGACAATCTTTCTAAATCTAATGTAATAAAAACAATAAAAATAGTAATAATAATAAATGTAATGATGATTATAAATCAATATAGAAGAATGTCTAAAAATCTAAGTAACATGCTAAAATTAACTAAATAATAAACTAAATAAATAGCTAAATAATTTAAAAACTGAGTAAATGAAAAAACAAAGTAGTAACTAACAATTATTACACTAAATAAAATATTATCAAATATCCTTGATATAAAGACAAATCATTGAAAAATGCTATAATACCTAGAGATGAACGACAATTAGTTATTTACTTCTCAAAATTAAGGGGACATAATAAAAGCACACTTAGAGAGTATTTAATAGTTTTAATATATTCATCAGGAAAAAAATAATAAAACAAATGACCCCAACCTTCAACTCAGGAATGTTATAAAAGAACACCAGAACAAACACAAAGAAATGAAAAAGAAAACCATGTAAAAGATAAGGGCAGAACAAAATTCAATCTGCTTCTGCTTAAGAAGAGACTTAATATTATTTGAAGATTGACTATAATAAATTAAAAATATGTAGTCTCCCCTTATCTGCAGGGGATATGTTACGAGACCCTCAGTGGATGTCTGAAACCATGAACAGTACCAAACTCTATATATACTGCTTTTTCCTATCCATATATACCTAAGGTAAAGTTTAATTTATAAATTAGGCACAGTTAGAGATTAACAACAATAACTAATAATAAAATAGAACAATTATTACAATGCACTGTAATAAAAGTTATGTGAATGAGGTTTCTCTCAGAATATCTCATGGTCCTGTCCTCACCCCTCTGGTGATGATGACAGCGCCTACCAGACGAGAAGCGAGGTGAATGACGTGGGCATTGTGACATGACACTAGGTTACTATAAGGGTGACTGGAACACAAGTATTGTGACACGACAGTCAATCTGATCACTGCGACGCTACTGAGTGACTAACGGGAAGAAAGCGAGGACAGTGTGGAGACGCTGGACACAGGGGTGGCGTGTGTGTGTGTGTGTGTGTTGGGAGCACAGAAGAGGCCCCACGCCCATCTTTTACAGTGTAAAGTTAATCGATAATGTCTAAATTTGAAAAATGAAAACTTTTTTACAGGATGCCGTTTTGAAATAGCAAGGTACCAACCACAAGAAGCGGCGGAGGAAGTTAAAGGTGTTTCCACCTGGGGAGCAGGAACTAGGGAAGAACTATTGTGGAGCGGGACGGCTCTTCCATGATAAGCCTTACAGCGAGCACTGTTTGACTCGCTAAACTGTTTCTGGGTTACTTTAAGGAAAAAAATGACAATTTAATTGCAATTAGATGAAATCATGGGATTGCTGATAATGAATCATCGTTGTAATCCTAAAAAAAACTATCCAAAGTGATTCTGACTCCTAGAATGAAGGAAATCAAATAAGCCTTAGCAGTGAGGTAATACATGACATATTTTGGGAGAGTGATGAACTGGGTTTTAAAAAAGAACAGCCAGGCAACGCCGCCTTGTCCCACACCCACCGAGGCGCGCACCAGTCGTTACGTGTGTCCTGTTTCCCAATGACATTTGGCAGAGAAAATATTGATTTATCCCCATGTTACAAGGAAATAAACTGGCAAAGGCTATGGACTAAAGAATGTACAGAATATAGATCTAACACTGGAAAATTTCCACCTGGACTTGAAGAGAACTGTAGCTAAATGGGGTAGTTAGTCATTCAATGGGGACATAATGAAGATTTAAGTAGAAAGCATGAGCTAGACTCTGGGTGGGAGGAGCTTATAAAGGGAGAGAATAGGCTGCAGACAGGAAGGACTTAATCTACTGGGGACCATACGAGCGCATGGAGATTAACTACAATGTCACAGTCAGTATATCATTTAAGCAGGGCGTAGTGAGCAGTTTAATTTGCCCTGGTTCTCTCATACATGTTGAATGAGGAGGATGCTACACAGTGATGTGTTTTTAGATTCCTAATTGTATAGTCCCAAGGGAAAGAGAATGAGGATCCATTCTGTGAAGATGAACTGATGTGTTCCAGACTTGTGTTTGCATTGAGTGGAGGAGAGAGAAAGAAAGCCAACACCTAAAAAACAGGAGAGGGAGAGGGAGAGGGAGATGGTTACAGCCTACAGAACAAGTTTTAGGAAATAGGTGAGTGGAGCCGTTCCACCGTAATGCCTTGTGTAGGCTGCTATTCATTTCCACAAAGCATTACAAGAGCAATGTGACATAAATCAAGTCCCACCACAATGGGGTGGTCTGTCCATGGCTTGAAATTCTCATGTACCAATTTTTTGGTAAAAATAAACAAGCTGGTCCAGCCGAGGGCACGTTGGTTAAGAGCTGGCTTGGGACGCCAGCTCTGAGCAGCAGACCCCTGTTCAGATCCTATATGAGGGCCAGTGACGCTGCACCCTCTACAGCTAAGATGGTGAACAACAGCTTGACCTGGAGCTGGGCTGCCATGAGTTGCTGGCGATGGTGTAGGCTGCAGTGGGGCTGCGGTGGGCTATCATAAGCTACCATGAATGGCCAGCAGCCAGCATGAGCTGCCAAGAGCCGCTGTGAGCAGCCGTCCAGAAGCCAGTGACCCATCTGCCTCACCCAGGAAGAGTGCAGTGATAATACCAACATGGGCCAGTGAAGCGACGTCCTCCACAACTAGACTGAAGAACAAAAGGACAGCAACTTGTCTGTTCCCCTTCCCCTAATTCCCCAGTGCTGTTCCCCTCCCCCAATTCCCCAATAAAATCTTAAAATAAAATAAATAAACATGCTTTAATGTTACTTCTGTATTTTTGTTGCAACCGATATTTTTATTCGGATTTTAATTAACATTTGAGTTGTATTTGGAAAGAAATCTTTTCACTGCCTTTTACTTAAAATACTAGTTAAATGTGGCTTTCAGAAACGCAGAGAAGACCATTAGACTGGTAAAATCTGAAGACAGAAAAAGAAAGATTGATAACTGGTAATGAAGATGAAAAAGTTTAAAAAGGAAGAAAATGCAACCACATAATGGGGTGGGGAAAGTAGTGTTAGAAAGCCCTTCAAACTTGGGAAAACATCCGAAGCCCAAGAGGGGTGAGAGAGATTGCCATGTAAATTGGATGGTTCAAAGAAGCATAACAGGACTGGGCTCCAGGAATTAAGATTCACTGAAAATACCAGGGCATTTCAAATACAGATACAGGATTAGGAAAAGGTACCTGATGATTCCTTAGCTAAAGACGTTATTAAACAACAATAATATAAGCAGGGTGTATAGAAACTTCAAGAAAGGAATGCAGAAAACTTAAAAATAAATCTAAGTATCATTGTACCCATGTCTCCTAAGAATAACTGAAATTACAGAGCTATTGAAAGGCACGACCAGAGTGGCCATGAGTGTATCCAAGGGGACAATTCAGAAATGAATTAAGAAAACCAGTGAGCATTTGAATATAAATAAAGCAGCAGTGATCTAAGTAAGAAAAGCAATACCGGGGAAGGGCTTCACGTTACTGTTTTCGTTTTGTTCCTCTGTTGTAGCTCTTTGGTTTTTCTCCACGGTATATAGAATCTAGGACCAGAGATGCATGGTCATTTGAGTCAATAAAAAATTCACATTGTACTAAAGGGGACTGAGTCTCTACTGAGTGTCGTGTAGGCTGCTGTTAAGCTGGCCTGACTCACCACATCCTTACTACAGCTGCCGTCCTGGTGAGTTAACTAGCAGCGCCGGTTTAGTTCTGTGGGCTCCTCTGTTGAAGCAGCTGATGAGCACTGGATGTGATACTAGGCTGGACCGGTAGATTCTATTTCAGCCCCAGAGCCCCAGA
This sequence comes from Hipposideros armiger, assembly GCF_001890085.2. Classification (NCBI taxonomy): domain Eukaryota; kingdom Metazoa; phylum Chordata; class Mammalia; order Chiroptera; family Hipposideridae; genus Hipposideros; species Hipposideros armiger. The sequence goes on from NW_017732603.1 coordinate 135,743, forward strand.
AATCAGTCAGACTGGAGGTGCAGAAAGCTCCTTGAAGGGCCTAAAGCAACTGTTTCTGATGACCTAAGACTAGGGAAGTCACTTCTGTTTCCCAGTGTCTTTCTTGTTCTGCTTCCAGGGAGGGATGCTGGCTCCCCCCCTCACCCCCCCATCCCCTCACCCCTGTCACCCCACGGAGCAGAGCTGCACTAGTGCTGGGCATGGCTGTTCCGCCCAGGGCCACTGCTGCCATGGGATGCACCTGGTCCCAGTGCTCCACAGTCTTCCTGGAAGAGGTCCTTGATGTTGCCCCGCTCCCCCAACTGTGAACTTGGCCAGGAAGTTGGGAAATGCCCTGTGGGACGTTTAACTGAACAACCAGCTAAAGCAGATCACACAGGTCAAGTGATGACTCACACCTTGGAGCTCATTTCACCCCACTGGGAATATCCACTCTCTTTGCCTGAATCCTCTGAAATAAATTGCAAAGGTTTAGAAAGTCTAAAAATAAGTGCTTCCCAGGACAGAGCTGTCACTAGGAGTGAATTCCCACATTGGTTTTAATTTCCTGTCTTGTAGTATTTTCTAAATATATCCTGTCCTATGCCAACTCCTTGGAAGCTGCTGTTAAACCTTGGTGTGTGTTTGATGAAGAAAGTGAGTCATAAAAGGTCAAACGTTTCCAAGGTCACACATACAGTAAGGAAGGGGGTTGGGGTTCTAGCACTGGTCTGTCTGCCTCTGCCCCCACTTCTCCCAGCCCCCTTCCCCAGGGACTTTTGTCTGCATTGTCCCTCGGCTCTCTGAATTACTCCAGCACTTGAGAGCCGCGCCACTCAGGTCAGGATCCAATGCTCCGCTCTGTATCTTCCCCTCTCATTTTACTTTGGTTATTACATCCTTCCCATGAGGAGTCAACGAGGGCAGAGTCTGAGGACCTAACCTGAACTTAAGTTAGATGCAGTTACCCAGTCTGATGCTGTAGCTGGTCCAACCCCCAAAGAAGGAGCAGCCTGGGGACCAGTGACTGTCTAGCTACACTCTAATCCCCTCAAAGGCCAGGCTCCCCACCCCCAGCCACCACATCTACTTCAGCACCCACTGCAGTACCTAACTCAGCACTGAACGAACGCATGTGCAATTCATGTTTCCATATTGGATTTTAAAGTATTATTCTAATTACTCTACTAAATTTAAATAAATCCCATTATTACTTTAATTTGAAATAGATTGACGATTTTTAAAACGTTTATCCTATTCCTCAAGATGCTTGTGGGTATTTCAGAATGATCAGTGGTGTCACAGGGAAGGCCGTGGGGGCCCTCTGTGTGTGCAGACAAGACTTGAGGGTGTTGGTAGGGGTCAGCAGGTCTGGGGTGCTAGATGCTACATGACACTCCAGGGGATGGGGTGGCGGGAGCGGGCAGGAGTTAAAGAGCTTCTGAGGAGCTGTGTCTGCCTGTTATAAGTGCCAGGACTCTGGTGGAGAGATGCCCAGAGAGAGAGAAAGGTTTCCACTGAGCTATGAAACCTCTGTCCCCAGTGTTGACAGTTGTATGTGCTTTCAGATACCAATGGAAACATATCTCCTTCATGGCACCACCAATAATTCTTTCCAAGGACGTTGTGTTGATCACCATCCCGTTCACTGTTTCTACTTCCCACTTTCTTTTTTTTTCTTTCTTTTTTTTTTTTTTTTTAGCTGAGCCATCCCGCCACCTATTGGCAGCTCACGGCTGCTCAGCTCGGGCTGACTCGAACCGCTGTTGCTCAGAGCTCAAACTCTTGAGCGAGCTCTTAACCAACTAAGCCACTCAGCCGGCCCTTCTACTTCCCACTTTCATTCAGAGCACATGTGTGAGGAATTGGGTCCTCAACAGACTTTTCCTTATTTTTTTTTTTTAGCTCTGGAACTGACTGTCACATCACATTCTGATTGAAGGCAAACACCAAAAGTGACAGCTGGTTACGATTTGTAACAATAAATGTCCTGAATCTGTGATGGCCCTAAGCTGTGACTCTTTCCAGAATCGCCCTGGATACCAGCCTGCAGCCCCTTAGCCTCACTCCAGCCTATGTCAGTTTCTCTGTGATTCTGTTTCATAAACCCACCCCAACAGGGATCGTTACATTTTTATGTAGACACGTGATCCTGGAAGGGCTGGTTCCTCACCCATAACTGAGTCTTTCCTCCCTTCTTGGCTCCACTTCCTTTTCTAGTCATTTTCTCCTGCACACTTCTTCCTCTTTATGTAGAGTTTGTTCTTTCAGCAGATGGGGCACCAAATTTTGAATCAGGAAAATTTGAAGTGCCCTGTTGCCACTTACCAGCTAGTGAGCCTGGCCAAGTCACTGCACATCTCTGAGTCTTGATTTCCTTATCTACAAAATAAAGATCAAAAACATATTCCTGAGAATGCACTAACCCCATGATGTAATATATGTGAACACCTTTAACAATTATAAAATGATGCACATGCGGAATGGACCAATGTCTTTATGATGCCTTGTCTTCCGTGAGTCCTTAGTACCAACACAGCATCTGTGAGTGTCCAGTGGCTGTTAGTGATGTGAAAATGCCTCCGCTTTGGCTTGTTTTCTCATTCACCTGAACTACTGCAACTGTTGATTTTACTTTCTTAGATTATATTCATTTCTGTCAGCTATCATAAATCCTTTGCAGATCAGGGGTAATAATTACTTAACAAATAAATAACTAATAAAATGAATAACTTAATCAATGAATGGCATAGGACACCGTCCCTTGTAAGTGGTGTGTGTTGTAACAGGGAGGATGTGCCAATACTTCTAAAGACATTTAACAACACTGGGGGCATTTTTGAAGCCCTGGGTGAGTGGGAGAGAAGGCGAGTGACCGGGGCAGAGGCAAGAGAGCTCCCCTGGGCTGGGGGAAGTGGGAAGAGGATTCCAAAAGTATGTAGTGAACACATAGCCTTGAAGCAGGTGAAGAACAGAGCAGAGAGCTTTTCGGACCGGGGAAGATGAGCAAAGGTGCGGTCACAGGGAGAGGGGTGGGCAGGAGGTCGGGAGGAAGGGAGGTAGCCTGATCTGGTTGGAGTTGAGGAAAAGGAAACTGAAATACAAGACAGAACAATGACTTTTCAGTCTGCGAGCATCATATAATGAAATGCACAGGCTGCGGCTCTCGTGTAGCAACACAACCCCATTTGCACAGTGTGCCTGGTGCGTGATCCATGGGGCTGGGAGGCAAGCCACTAGGGCTGGAGTCAGCATGCCTGGTTTTCTGCACGAGCTCTGCCTGTCACATGACATCTCTGAGCTCCACTTGTTTTTCCTGAAGAGCAGTTCTCAGCATCAGGGCTGTGGTGTGTGGCAATGCTGCAAAAGGAATCTGTTATGATTGTGCAAGTATTCAAGTTTGTGACTACCGTATTTCATTAGAAATCACCCTTTCCAGTGTTTCTCGAATGGAAGGAAAAGGGATGGGGTTATATGGTTTGTGCTGAGGTAAGCCGGAGTGTGCACCCTCATGGGAGGTGATTACCCAAGTGGCCAATTGAGTTGTCCTAATGGGGGAGGAAGGTGAAACCGTTGTCCTAGAATCTGAAGATATGGTTCTATATGTCAATGCTCCCCTTGACAGCAAAGTGTCAACACGACCAGGCCTGGGTTGTGCCTGTGAAGGTAGAAAACCTGCAGACATGCACCTGTCCCTGGAGAACATGTGGCTTAATTCAGAATGTCAGGCCACATACGAATAAGGGCCATGGAGAAGGGCAAAGGGGTAGAGGCGCCTGCTGGCTCCCAGGCAGCCTATCCTGGGACCTCAGACTTGGCTGGTGGGGGAACTTCTTTGCCTCCTTCCTGTGCTCATAATCTGGAGGCTGACCTTGACCTCTGCCCTGGGTCCATCTCTTTCCAATTCCTATTCCAGGTAGACCCTGAGAAACGTGTGATGTGAATCGCACTTCAAGTGGTATTTGACATTATTCGAAGGAACCCTTTTATGATGTGAAGCATCTTATTAGTGACAGGAAAGCCCTTGTAATTAAACTTTGCGAGTCTCTAGTTGTGCCTGCAGTATGGAATTTTCTCTGAGAGGAACACATCTGCATTGCCAAGTGCACATTACACTGTGAGGGTTGCACAAGACTAACTGATTGTTTAGTTTTTCCTAATTTTCTACCTCGCTGTGGTGTACCTGTGGGCAAACCCCAACCCTGACTCACCTAAGCGTAGCCATCTTCTTTGTGTCTTACCCATGGAATTCAATAAATGATATCACATGTTACACAAGAAGAAAGATGAGACTTTTAAATTCACTAGCCAAAATTCAAGTGTGAACATTCTGAAGTAAGAGGGAAAAAAACACATAAAAAACCTGGACTATTCCTCTTGATTTCATAGTAGTTGACATAGTAGAGTGGGTTGTTTTCTTTTCCCTGCTTAATTGAGATATAACTGACATATAACACACATAAGTTTAAGGTGTACAACGTGATGATTGATACATGCATACATTATGAAGCGATTATCACAACATGTTAGGGGATAGAGGTGTTACCATTACTGTGGAAATTATTTCTCAGTATATACATGTATCAAATGACCACTTACAAATGATCACATATAAACTTACATGTTATATGTCAATAATATCTCAACTGAACTGGGAGGAGGGAACTCTCCAGTACAGCATTTGTCTTTTTCTGTTCTGTCTGACTTATTTCACTGAGCACAATGACCTCAAGGTCCATCCATGTTGTCGCAAAAGGCAGGAGTGGGTTCTTTGCAAATGGGATGCTTTACACAATGCATTAGGTCACAAGTTCTCGGCAGAGGCCAAAAGGGACAAATGTACACAGGATGGCACCGTTTTCCTCCTACACACCCAGGAAGGAGCAGATTTGCTCCTTTACTGTATGTGATGCTGAGTCACTGAGAGGCTGACCCATCAGCAGCCCTTAGCCAGCCCACAGCCGACAAAAAATGAGTACAATTGTGCAATTTTTACACAAGAGAATTTACAGATTAGGTTTGGCAGCCACACTGACAGACCTAGGACTGTTATTAAACAGACAGGACCTTCTGCCTGCTGACTGTTGTGGAGACTTGAGCCCAGCGACATGAATGTTTACTGCTGGTCCCCAGAACAGGCCAAACCAGACCCCTTCCAGTCAGTATTTCTTTCCCTCCGTGGGCTCCGCACTTGAGATTAGTTACACTCATGCCAAGCAGACAGACGATACTGCTGAGTTCTGATTTCATTTGGCCCCTTAAACATAACACTATTTAGTAATGGAACTATTTTAACACATATTGACTCTTCTGTGTGTCATGCCAAGGCACAGGTGACAATGGAAGACAGGGTTGGAGACTTCGCTGAGTATAAATGGTCCATTAAGAGGACATCTGTCAATTAAGGAGAAGAAAATGAGAACCATAAAGCCAGCTAAGGAAGCACAAAGTGTGGCCTACGCTCTCGAAAGTGTGCTGTGCTGTCCTGGAGTCCCCACGTCTTCCTTCTTCTCACCCTTTATCCCAACTTTACCTGATCCCAAACTTTCATCCACCTGTAGCCACCAGACCCAGGTCAGGGAGTATATAACAACTCCTGTGGTGGGGCTTTCCTGGTAATTTGTCAGATTTCTGGCCAGTCCTGCCTCTCCCTTAGTGCCCCCTCCCTCCATGTCTGGTTTCCTGGTCTGTCATCAGGTCTCTAAAGCTCCAGCCTGGTAGGTGCCTGGGCACCTGTCTAAACCCCAGGTCCTCAATGATAAGTTCTCCTGGCATCCAATTCAGTCTTACCAAGTGAGGATATTCTGCCTGGCACCACCGTCTTCCAGCTACTGGGTTTCTCTTCCATGAACTCCAGTTCCCTCTGTCACTTACTGGTGGCATTTTCATATTCCTTATCACCTATAATGAGCCTGGCACAGTTCTAGGCACTAAAGATACAGAGGTGAACTATTAACTATACAGATGAGGTTGATGGTTGCATGGAAATGAATGTACATGTTCTAAGGCGGGATGGGAGTGTGGGATGTAGAAAATAAGCAAACAAATACATTTACATGATAATTTTAATAGTGATATAAATGCTAGGAGACAAGAAATGCAGAATAGGATGATATGAGTAACTAGGATGGGGGTGATGTGATTTAGATCAGGGAAGGTCCACTGAGGGGGCAGCGTTTGCAGTGAGACACTCACTGTGGAAAGGAAGTCAGCTTCGTGGGGTCTGGAGGCAGCAGGGAAAGGAACAGCAAGCGTCCTCAGGCAGACTGAGCTGGAGTTGCTCTAGGAATCTGTGGGTGGGGCTTAGGGACAGGAGGGCATATGACAGGGCATGTGACGGCAGATGACGTCAGAGGCGGGGCCTGCAGTGTAGGGCCCGCAGGACCATGCAGAGCCTTAATCTTAGTCTGCATGCTGTGATGGACAAAGCCACGGAGGGATTTTGAGCAGAAAAGTGACACAACTTGATCTGCATTTTTAGATCATCCTGTCTGCTTCAGTGGATGGTGATTATAGGTGTAGGTGAGTGAGAAGAGTTAGGGGATGGTGTGTAATGTAGGTGAGGAATCCTGGTCGTTTGGCTTGGATGGGAACGGTGCACACAGATGGAAAGAAGTTAGCACAGCGGGGATTCGTCTTGGAGGCAAAGGCAACAGGCTGTGCTGATGAACTGGAAGGGAGAGGAGGGGAGGAATTCAGGAAAATGCCTAGGTTCTTGGTCAAGCATCTGGGTGGTTGGTGGTACCTTTAAATACGATGGGGAAGGCTGAGTCAGGACTGTGGGCGAGGGAGGGGTGCGGGGAGGAGGGTTGGTGGCAGTCAGTTTCTAGGGCCATGTCATTGGTCATCCTTCTTTGGCTGCCAAGGGAGGCTATCAGGTCGGCAGCTCAATCTACTGTGTGTTTGAAGGTCAGTGGAAAAAAACAGGAATGGAAATGTATAAGTATACAGACTGTTTTGGGCCAAGCACTGTGTTAGAGAATTCATATAATCATTCATCCATCCATCCATCCATCCATCCATCCATCCATCCATCCATCCATCCAACAGTCCCTGCTCCAGGCACCAGTTTTACAGCTGTGAAGAAAACACACAAAAATCCCCTCCCTCATGGAGCAGACATTCTAGTGGGAAGAGAAGGATAACATATGTGTCAAAAGAAAAAAAAGAACAGGAACGATAGAGGTCAGGGTGGAGTTTGGAGTTGGGGAGCTAATGTGAATTCAGTGGTTGTCGAAGGCCTCCTTGAAAAGGCGAAGGCCTGAATGCAGTGCCAGATGTCACCGGGGGAACCGTTCTGCAGCAGACTGCCTGGGAAATGCAAGGACGGGCAGGGAGTCAAAGGGAACGCAGACTCCCCTCCACAGGGCTGGCTGACAGCAGGGCAGACCGTGTCCGCAGGAGAAAGCCCAGCCTGGTTCCTCTTTGCAGTTTGATGCCTTCAAGAATTCTTTGAACACTTTTAAATTAAAAGCTATAATAACAGAAAGAAGTATGTTTGTACTTCATTTGTATTTAAATGCCTTCTACGGCATTTTTATCTACCGTAAGTATGGTTACGGTTGTGGTAAATATTCAATTCTAGATCAGATTTTAAAAAACACCAAAAAATGTTTATTTCAGTCAGGTGCAGAAACTTTTTTTTGTTTCTTTCTATCCCACATGACTATTTTAGCTCAGCTCAGCATAGAAAAGGGTACCTGAGACAGGATTTGGGGTTTGGGGATTAAATACCACCCAGGGGTCACTTCCAGGTGCATCTGCCTGCTTCCTTCCAAGCTTGGTGTGGCCACGTGACTTGCGGTGGCTGCTGGAACAGGAGACTTTGTGTGAAACTACTGGTGTCATGTGATGACGGGGCGCCTGCCAGCACACGTTCCTTCATAGTTACGAAGGGCAGAGGCCCTGCTAATCAGTGGTGGACATGGAATATATGCAGAAACCAACTTCTACAGCTTTAAACCCAAGATTTGGGAATTTTTCATTCCAGCAGATAATCAACCCTATTCTGACTAATACAGGTTCTAATGAATAAATATGAAAAATTCACTAAATCACTGGTGGCTTTCTCTCCCCTCCCCCGCAACCTGCACTATCTCGAAACTTCTCCCCTAACCACCACCGCAAAAATTTGAGAAAATTCTGGAAAAGCCCTGTTGGGTGTAATTCTACCATTCTCATCCTGTTGTTTGTTTTCCAGCTCAGGTTTGGTGATGCAGCGAGCTGTAAAGCTGACTCTCCTGACGCTGATCCTCCAAGGCAATGCTGTTATTAGCGGTTATTAGCATCCGGAAGCTTCTGACTCTCACTCATCCTCCTGACATTCCCATGTCATTCTCACTACACAGATATTTCAGGGCTGGAAAGCGATTAGCTTTATTTTTTTCAAGTTGGACACAATACGTTCCTATGTGAGTCAATTCTCTTTCTAAATCGAAACTACAAGCTAGACACTTTCCAAAGGTGACGATGCTAATACAGGGAGGTCACTGGGTTCCTGGTCACTTGGAGAAGAGGGAGGGGGACCTCCTGAAAACCAAAAACCTCTCTCCACAAAATGCACACACAGAAAAGATTCCCATCACCAACTTCAGGGGCTCCACAGCACCCATGAACCCCAGGTGACATTTCTGCCTGCCCTAGAGAGAGGTCATGTGGCATGGCAGTATAATATAAAGGAAATCCCACGGAGTTAAAAAACAAACTTGAGTCTAAGTCCTATACTGCCACTTACTAGCCATGAAATGTGAATCCCATCTCCTGTTGAGAAATCTCTTTTGAGCCTCCACTGTGTCACACAGCGTATTTGGATGGTGATGGAGCTACAAGGATGGTTAGGACTGGACTCCTGCCCTCAGGAAGCTCACAGGCTAGGAATACAATCAGAGAAGCTGCCTCCTCCTCTCTCTCTCCCAGCAGGAATCCCAGAAAAGGGCGGGTGTCCAGGACACTGGGCATTCGCCAGTGGGTGGGGGGCACATCCATCACAAGGTTCCATTTAGGCGTATCCTCTGCTTCTCCCTGCTCCTGCACTCAGGCTGGGGACGTGCCCTTCCTGCCCTGTGTACTCACATCACATGTCACTCTCCTGGCTTGAGAGAAAGGCAGAGCTTGCCCCACTGGAGAGGAGCCTGTTGCTCTTTTTTCTTCACAAATCCATGGGCTTGTCACTTGGGGTTCAGCACTTTATACCTAGGGAGCAGGAGAGGTCCCCTTCCCGGGCCTGGAGGCTCATCCATGTGCTGCAGTCCAAAAGCCCAGCTGAAAATCACAGGGGTCTTCAGTGTCTCGTCCATTACCCCGTTGTGTACCTCTCGCTCAGGGTATCAGCAGGGAGGAAGTGTGCTTGGCGGATCGAATTTACGTATCCTTGAGTCCTCTGGCCAAGTACCAACAATGCTCCGATCCTCCCCCTCTCTCCCCCCACCCCGCCCTTGTGGATTGAACTGTGCAGTACGATTTGCAAACTGCAAAGACATTATCATCATATTCCAACAGTGACAGCAGTTACCCCCAATTTATCTCAAGGGGAACGGGGCTGGCTTGGGTGTGCGTCCCTCCCAGGGCTACCTTCCCTCCATGAGGTCTCAGTTAAGGGGAAACAAGTATCTTCCCTTCAGTATGTTTTCTGGGCCCTTGTGAGATTTCACTTTTTTTTCTTTTCGTTTGGGAAATAAGATTCTGGGTCAGAAAGTCTTCTGCATTTAAAGCACTTACTTGGAGAGCGTCTTGTTTCTCTGCTAAGGCTGAGAGCAAGCCTGACATGCTGACGACAGCAATCTGTTCGAGGCAGTGCGTGCCTCAACTAGCTTTCCTCATCTCCCCCCGCCCCCGCCATCTGCTCTCCTCCTCAGGTTCCCTGGATGGCCAGGTCACATGACACAGGAGAACCCCACGGCAAATGCAGACAGCCTTCTTCCCAGCCACCTGGGACCCAGCCCGCATCCCTAACTCTCACCACCTGGTCCAAGAAATGTGCAGAGCCCTCCTCTGCTCTCTTTACCTTTGGAACGGCTCCTATGCATCCCTTAGCCTCTGGTTTCCCCGATCTGGGAGCTCATCATTTACATGTTGGACTTTCTACTCTCGAAACTGTTCCTGTGTCATCAGGAGCAGGAGTCTTATTTGTCCGTGTGCCAGTTTGAAGAGTCAGGACGTGGCTACAAATAATTTAGCACGTGGGCAGGAGTCACAGAGGCTTTCACATGAGCCCCGGGCCTCCCCAGCTGAGTTTCCAGTGGAGTCTGCAGCTTATCTCATTCTTGCTCCCCGCGAAGGAAGCCTGAAGCTTGGGACCAGCTAGGTGGCCTTGGACTCAGCCCTAAGTTGATGGCACAGGGCCGAGGGGAAGCAGCTTGATTTTCTCATTTCATTCTGCAAAACAGGACTAAGGCTGCCCCTCTCCCTTTGATATGAGATAGGAAGACTAAAATTTACATCAGTTTGCAAGTTAATTGTCCAGACGAGAAAGAGGAGCCATGTGCCCTAAGCATTTCTGATGGCGGGAGCTGAGGATCAGTGACTGTGAGCACAGCTTAGGAGGTGACAACTCCCTCGTGTGAAAAATGATCAGGATCAAGGCCATCTTGGATTAGCTGAGAACCTCATGAAAAGCACAAGACCCAGCCTCTGATACAGTAAACATGGTATCCATTTACTCATTCCTTCCGTCAAGCTGTAGCACCTACTTGCGTGCCAAGCTGGGATCTGGGTACTGAGCACGAGGCGTCATCTGCTCTCACAGAATTCGATCTTGGGGAAGATTGAGACAGGTGAACAGCAAATCACAATGCAGTAGGGTTAAAAGCAGCTCATGGGAAATCAGTGACACACAGCAGTTTGGAGTCACAGGAAATGACACAACCCTTTTTCATAATTGAAAGAATTCTGAGACAAAGAATCTATAGAATGCCCATAAAAATCCATGAGGTTAAATATATATCCTTTTACAGCTGTGACTTACAGGTATCTGTTTTCATGGATTATTACTTGGGTATTTATTAAGATATTCCTGAAAACAACTAAATAATTTGTAAAAAGCAGGTGCAAACAGGGTTTCGAGGCTCAAGTAGCATGTTTCCTACCAGTGACATCATCTTCCTTCATTCGAGCCCACGCAGGCATCTTCAGACACGCTTCTGACCGCTCGCAACAGACTGGTGTGGGGATTAGCAGACGTGAAGCAAGCACCAGGGGAAGATGGCTGCTAAGTGGAACTGGCCACACACCCAAACCGCTCTGAACGGGCACACGCTCAGACCAATGTGGATGGTGAGTCCGCATTTGCCTGCTGGGAACCAGGTGGCTGCCGGCAGGGGCCCCTGCTGCTGCTGTGAGCAGGCTCTGCCCAGGCACCCTGGGGCCCTGGGGCGTAGTTTCCCTTGTCTGCCTCCTTAGCCAGGAGCAAGGCAGCGTGCTGCAGTCCCGGGTCCCCAGTGTTCGCCTCTGGACTTCCAGGTCGCTGGCTGATGTGGCCAGTGTCTCATGGTGGACTTTTGTATTTTCTCAGACCGAAGAGTGCGACTGCGATCTGTAAACCGTTCTAGAAGCTCTGCCCTCCCTGCATATTTTTTCCTTTATTGTGACGTGCTTCTTGAACTTTGCACTGACACAGCACGTGGGCCTCATTTCTGTCGGCTGTCCTTAGTGCCCCTCTGAGAGCGTCTCACCATCGTCCCTTACAGCACCTGCCCTAGGACGACAGCCTGGCCCCCCGCAGCCGACACCACGACAGGCTGACATGAGGGAACAAAAGGCTGAATCTTTGCTCTTCGAGGGCTTCAAAGCTAGTTTGGGACAGCAAACCGGGACACAAATTTTAAAAGAAGGAAACTCATAAGGAGATTCATGGTCTCCTGTGCTGCTGCCGACCCTGCTGCTGGCGGGAGCCATGCTCCTGTCCTGAGTGCCTGCCTCCTCCCCTCTGCCGCAGAGCAGCTCTGTGGGTGAAGAATCGGGTCTTTTCTTTTTTTACTTATTTTTCAATTACAGTTGACATTCAATACTATGTTAGTTTCAGGAGTATAGCATAATGGTTAGACATTGATATAATTTAAGAAGTGATCCCCCTCAATTAGTTTAGTACCCACCTGGCACCATACATTGTATTATTGACTATATTCCTTATGCTGTACTTTACATCCCATGACTATTTTGTAACTGCCAATTTGTACTTCTTAATCCCTTCACCTTTCTAACTTAGCCCCCCAAACCCACTCCCCTCTGGCAACCCTCAGTTTGTTCTCTGTATCTATGAATTTGCTTCTGTTTTGTTTGCTCATTTAGTCTGTTCTTTAGATTCCACATATAAGTGACATCATGTGGTATTCATCTTTCTCAGTCTGATTTGTTTCACTCAGCATAATACCCTCTAAATTCATCCATGTTGTTGCAAATGTTAAGATTTCTTTTTTTAAAAAAAAGATTTTATTGGGGAAATAGGGGAGGGAACAGTGTTGGGGAATCGGGGAAGGGGAACAGACAAGTTGCTGTCCTTTTGTTCTTCAGTCTAGTTGAGGAGGATGTTGCTTCACTGGCCCATGTTGGTATTATTATTGCGCTCTTCCCGGGTGAGGCAGATCAGTCACCACCCACTGGATGGCTGCTCACAGCAGCTCTTTGCAGCTCATGCTGGCTGCTGGCTGCTCATGTGTGCTGCCAGCCACTCACGGTAGCTTATGACAGCCCACTGCAGCTCCACTGCAGCCTATGTTGTCGCTGGCAACTCACGGCAGCCCAGCTCCAGGTCGAGCTGTTGTTCACCATCTTAGCTGTAGAGGGCGCAGTGTCACTGGCCCTCATGTGGGATCCAAACCGGGGCCCTGCTGCTCAGAGCCGTTGTCCGAAGCCAACTCTTAACCAACGTGCCACTCGGCTGGCCTGATTTCATTCTTTTTTATAGTGGAGTAATATTTCAATCTATTGATGGGAACTTAGGTTGCTTCCATATATTGGATATTGTAATTAATGCTGCAATAAACATAGGATGCAAATATTTTTTCAAATTAGTGTTTTGGATTTCTTTGGATAAATACCCAGAATTGGGATTGCTGGGTCATAAGGCAGTTCTATTTTTAATTTTATGGAGGACTCTTCATACTGTTTTCCATAGTGACCACACCAATTTGTAGTCCCATTAACAGTGCACAGGGGTTTCCCTTTGCTCCACATCCTTGCCAGCACTTGTTGATTTTTTAAAAAGATTTTTATTGGGGAATTGGGGGATGGGAACATCACTGGGGAATTGGGGGAAGGGGAAAAGACAAGTTGCTGTCATTTTGTTCTTCAGTCTAGTTGTGGAGGACGTTGCTTCACTGGCCCAAATTGACATCATCATTGCGCTCTTCCCGGGCAAGGCAGATCAGTCACTGGCTTCTGGAGGGCTGCTCACTGCGGCTGCTGGCCGCTCACGCTGGCTGCTGGCTACACACGGTAGCCCATGGCAACCCACTGCAGCAGTGGCTTCAGCCTACGCCATCACCTCACATCAGCCCAGCTCCAGGTTGAGCTATTGTTCAGCATCTTAGCTGTAGAGGGCAGTGTCACTGGCCCTCATATGTGGGATCCGAACCAGGGCCCTCTGGCATCCCAAGCCAGCTCTTAACCAATGCGCCACTTGGCTGGCCCCAGCACTTGTTGATTTATTGATGATAGCCTTTCTGACAGGTGAGGAACCATGTCTTTTAAACTTTGCATCCCTAGTACCTGTCATGGTGTTTGTTACCTGCTAGAGTTCTAGAAGTATTTATTAGATGCTAAATTTGTTGAATGCTAAAGTGGCTGAACCAATTTTTTCACACTGACTGTGATAGGACACTAATAGTGTCACTGCTCAGTTACTTAATTATGTATTCAGAAGTCTGTTGCACACGTTGATAAAGCAGAATAATGTGAACGTCATAATGTTAACATCAGAGAAAATGTCCTCACTCTCCAGGAAGTAACACTTGCACACTGTTCAGGGTAATAGAATAGCAAGGACAAACTCTATCCATCAACCATCAGGTGGCATATATGAGGTCTCACAATTAAGTTCGTGAACTCACCCTAGAAAAAGTGCTACATACCTCATTGCTGAGTATCACTACAGTCACCTTTGAAGCACTCCCCTGGAGAAGCTATGCACTGATGTCAGCGCCTAGTCCACACTTCGAAGCAATTTTGGAACTCTTACTGGAATGGCCATCGGAGCTGTTGTCGTATTACCCTTGATGTCCTGGATGTCATCAAAATATCTTCCTTTCAATATTTCCTTTATTTTTAGGTAAAGAAGTCATTGGGGGCCAGATCAGGTGAGTGGAGAGGGTGTTCCAATACAGTTATTGTTTACTGGCTAAAAACTCCTTCACAGACTGTGCTGTGTGAGCTGGTGTATTGTCGTGATGCAAGAGCCATGAGCTTTTGAAAAGTTCAGGTCATCTAACTTTTTCACGCAGCCTTTTCAGCATTTCCAAATGGTAGTAAACTTGGTTAACTGTTTGTACAGTTGGTACAAGTTCATAATGAATACTTTCTCTGATATCAGAAAAGGCTAGCAACATTGTTGCAACAAGTTTGCGAACTTGTCAGACCTCATGCGCATGTAGTGTGTGTGTAGCATGTGTCTACACATAGAGCTTTCTATGTATATATACTCACACATATAAACATGTGTAATGTGATTTGAGTAAATACTGAGGCAACTTCTAATAAAAATGTATTTTCCCATTACCTCCCCCTAGCCAAGGGCAGCCTATGAGGATGGTCTAGGACATAAGTGCTCAGAAACAGAGGTCCCATGCTAGGAAAGGAGAACAGGAACAAAAGGCTTCAGAGTGGAATACAAAGCCATGACCTCCCACCCCGGATTTCAGACATCCAGTGTCAAGGCTTATCAGTGATCCTGTGTACCTGGAGGACCCTGGAAAAAGAGGGCCCTGGGGGCTCACCTGTGTGGGCGGCTGAGAGGCCCCCTGACCTCCTGCGTTCATTTGCCATCTGCTCCAGCTGGCCAGCCAGGCTGGGCTCCTGGCAGACAGTGTGTGGAGTCATCAAAAGCACACGCTTTGGAGTTTGACAGAACCCTGGTTCAAATTCCAGCTCTGCTATCCATCAGTTGGGAATTAACCATACTCAGACTTTTTCCTAAAATGAAGCTACTACTCAACCTCATATGCTGTTGAAATAATTAAATAACAGAAAACACTTCATACAGCACCTATAGGAAAAAGTCATATATTGTTAATTCCTATTTAACCCTCCATTGGGCGCAACTGATCTCACAGATTCATTGCACACAAAGATGCTATGAAATATGTTTTTACTGTACTAAGTCACAAACACGACTGGAGATAGGTTACGGTAGAGGGGGAAGATACGGAAGCGATGAGTCATGATACTTAACTGTTAGATATTTGAAAATTTGTGTGCAATGAATCTGTGAGATCAGTTGTGCCCGATGGAGGGTTAAAGGTATTATTGCAGGGAGAGGCAGGTCCTCTGAAGATGGCTGGATTCTCACTGTAAACAGCTGGGATGGGGCTGGGCCTGGGCCAGCCAAGCAACTTCAGGAGATATTTTAAACAAATTCACATTCAAAGACTCAGGGAAGACTAACATCCTCAGCTCCATCAGGCACTCATAACTTGGTGAAAAAGAGCTTGTCCTGCGAGCTGGTTTTGATGAAGAAAGGGGGAGGGAGATGTGAGAGACAGTGCAGGCAACTGCATGGGGGTGATACTGTGGGAGGAATTTTAAGTTACAAGATGTAAACGGTTGTAGGAAGGGAAATTATGGTGTAAATAAGCCCCTCCTACTTCACCACATTGCTGCAGAGTGGAAGAGGGTCACGTGTGCCACAGTCCTGCCCTGTCTCCCCCCAGAAGGAACCAGGAGGCACTGTTTACCCTGGCCAGGTCTGCTGCTCAGATTCCTAGACAGAGTAGTGAAATCCTGTCTCTTCTTTCTTTTTCTGCTACCCAGGTGTGATTCAGAATGATTCATTCTCTTTTCTCTGCTGGAGCTAGGACTGAATAGATGTAATTAAACCAAACTGAAGCTCTGTCAGCTTGGGAGTCAAATCTTAGGATATTTTCTGGAGACTGATGAAAAACCCAAAATACGCATAAGACAGTTATTCTTGGGGTGTTTCTGATTTATCTGGAGCCAGAAAGTGGAAGACATTTATAAAAGGCAGATTTCTTTGGGAAAAGGTTTTTATTTAATCATTGCTTTACCTGAAAGCCAGATTGTGTTTAGAATGTGCAAATTGGAAGCAGACTGAGTGAATAAGTGCTGCTGTTTATGGCTTGGGCCTTTTGAAGTTGAGAAAAAGCCCAACTATGAACCAATCGATTTGTCTGCTCTCAGGAGGCTTATCTGTCGTGAGCTATTACCTTATGCTGAGGTAATAAACACGCCTTGCCTACTGAAGAAAGAGGTGTGGAGTTGTACAAACGTCCCGGAGGAAATTCACGAGAGCAACACTTCCCAACACATGTACCAGGAGAAGCCAGCTCCCTGCGATGATAACACACTATCTGTGCTAACCAAGCTTGGAAAATCACCAGGTTAAACAAAACAAAAACTCAAGTTTCTTTTCTTCAGGAATTTTTGGTCTTTTATAGAAACTTAAGGCCCATATTTAATACTCCTTCACTGTGATTTTTCAAGGGTGAGGAGTCAATATTTAGCATTTTCTAAACTTATTTAATAATAGAGTCTTTTTCTCTGAAAATAATTTTCAAAGATCACATGTTGGGAAATACTGCCCAAGTCATTACTTAGTCTACTGAAGGTTAAATGCGTGAGCAGCTATTTGAAATAATAATACATTTGCTAACATTCTAGAATTTTTAGCCTTCAATTATTTGAGAGACAAAAAGGCATCACGAATCTAGCAAAATTAACCACCTCTTATTAGAATTAATGGGATATACACCCAGCATAATTTCTGAGTAGGAGATAAATTCAGTACATATAGAAATAACTATTGTTATTTTAGTGTGTGGATGGGATGAGTAGGACCTGACAATGATCAACTGAGCAGTAATTTTTCTTTACAGAAGATTTCAGCCATATGACACAACTGAAATACAAAAGGTAATAGTTTCCTTTATATTAATATTCATTTTTATCCAAAAGGAGAAATTCGGTGTAATATATATTCCTGACTAAGGAGAGGAGTGTAGAGTCTCCAAGATGATATTCATTACAGTGATATGGCCTACCATATCGGATTACCATCATACATTGGGAAACCACACACACACACACACACACACACACACACACACACACACACACTCCACTCCAGGCTATATCAAAGATAACCAAAACAAAACCTAAATATGCTTGCCATTAGAGTAGCAGCAGCAAGAATTTTAAGCTTAGTACCTCTGATTCTCATTCCACTGAAAGAGTTTCTTCACTTATAAACAGTCATATCACAAGGAGGTTCAAACTTGTTAAAAGTGAGAAAATCAGAGTTGTGTTTCTCAAAAGTGAGAAAATCAGAGTGTTTTTCTTAATTTTCTGTTCAGAGGATTACTCTGCTCCAACTCAGTGGTCATTTTATTTGGTAGCCTCCAAATCCCATGTATGGTAAAGGCCGCAGGAGGAAAAAAAAAAGGTAAATAAATGTTTGCTCTCAAAAAGGTCCAAATCTAGAGGTAAATTATATGGAGCTGCTCATATTATTTCAGCAGGGGTAAAATACGTACTAGAAACATAAACAAATTATTATATGGAAAAGGGAAAGATTTATTCACACATGAAACCTGAGTTTGTTTTTGACAGTTGGGTAGAATTTTAAGATGGGAAAAAGAGAACACTGGTTTACCAGCTGCCCAGAGGGCACAGCAACTCCAAACATGCATGTGCCCTGGGTTAGTAACAGGGCATCACTGGTGATTGACAAAACCAGCATGAAAGGCAAGCAGGCTCCCATGTCAATTCCCAGCCATCTAAATGGAAGTAAGAGCAGTGAGGGAGGTGACAAACTGGAAGTCATGAACTGAATCCCAAAGTGCAGACCGCTCAGGATGACTGAGACACAGGAGCCATGCATGTAGGGAGAGGTGAGTAGACAAGGAGAGAGGCAGCCCACATAATGCAGATGGATGATTTGGGTTCCTGGTTTGCTCAGGACTTTAAGGACCTGGCCGCATGGTTCCCTCTAAGGCACCACTGGGAAGCGACAGGGCAACACCTAGCCAAGCAATGGCACAGAGGCAAACAATGCCGCCGGCCTGGGACAGTGCACCCAGGGGTCAGTAACACTGGGCTCTGTTCTCCTCTACTCTAGAAAAATCCAGATGTACCTCTAGAGAAAATAGTGAAATTACAGACCAGAGCCCAGTCTCTGCTGAGGGAGTGACCCTCTCAGAGGTAGAGGTCAGGCCTCTCGGCGGTGAGCCGAGCAACACCAAACGCCTCTCCCGGAAGAGCCTTCACCGGAAGAAGCTGCCATTGCTGTGCCGTGGATGACGCCCACGTGTGGACCCTGACTTGTTTAGAAAGCAAGGGGGAGTGGGGCTGGTCCTGAGGGAAAGGAAGAAGTGAGAGTCCTTGACGAGCCACCCAGATTGCCTGAGATCTTTTCTGTTCAGAAAAGATGAGAGTAATGGATTCACCCTGAAGTACCAGTCACTTCATAGGATACCCTCCTATTGGCAGCGAGTCTGGAAAGAGCAGGGAAGAATTCCAAGACTGAACTTCCGTAAAGGAGTTTTAGGCATGACCTGTGTGTAGCAGTGCTCTGATGGGGTGAGACACCTTTGTGTTGCCCCTCACAATACGGCAGGGGAGCCCCGGCAGCTTGCAGACAGGTGCTGCTCCCTTACAGCACCCACGGCCCTGGTGCTATGTGCACAGTCTCTGGACAGGTGCTAATGGGCCGCAGAGCTGAGTCATGGCCCTGAAAGCAGCATGGGGCTGACACGGGCTGTTGTCAGAACGGAGCTTCTTTCCAGCACGGACTCAGGGACAGCTGGCCCCCTGGGAAGCCTGGGACATGAGCACTGCAGCTCCTCCTTTGCTCTGAATTAGTGCAGATGACTTCTACTGAGTGTGTGTTTCAGGGGCAATGGGATGTCAGCAGTGAGCCCAAGTTCTGATGACGCTCACTGGGGAAGGTTATCAAGGCTCCATCAGGCTTCCTGAGGAAGGAAGTCAGGATGAGAGGAGAACAGGGGCCCCCAGGGTCAGCACTCAGCTTCCCAGCCAAGAGAAGTGTTCTGGGTCGCTGGTCAGCTTTTCCTGAGGGTTTGCATCCTATTTAGAAATGTGTTTCAGGCATGTCCCAACCAAGAGACATTGTCATCAAAAAGCCTTGCAACGAGGCCAAGTGGACCCTTGGTTTCTTCCAGGTTTTTAATAAAAGAAGGAGAAAAACAGCGTATGGCTGGGACATCTGGCTGCCCCGCTGAGTCTTAAAAAAGACAGCTGACAATAACTAGCCGTCCCCTGTAATTACAGTCACGTCTTCGCCAGGACACAGTTTTCCCTTCCTTAACGTCTCATGTCAAGAGCCCTTTTCCCAGGAAGCTCAGTTCTTCCTCCTGAAGACTCACAAGGCAGTCACCACACTGGTGTCTGCTCTTTGGGAACAGGGGCCTGGTGTTCCCCCTGGGGTCCTTCAGCGGGTCTCTGATGACCTCGTCCTATGGAGGTCTGACGGGCAGCTGTTACACTCACGTTCACTGTTAATTCCAGGTCCTGGAACTGACGGAGCCCTAAACACTGTCACCAGCACAGCAGGGGTTCCTCAGGGGGCCTGGAAATCCCATGGACGGCACATCCCACTGTCACGGTATGTCCAATTTCTTCACTCATTGACTTACCACATGTTTAGCAAGTACCTACTGTGTGCCAGGCACTGTTCTGAGTGACAGAAACACAGAGATAAATAGAACATAGCCTGTTTGGAAATAGCTTACATCCATACACTTTCAGAAGGGGGAAAACCCTTTAAAATGAGAAGGTATTTAAAGATGTGGACCAAGGCTGGGTTTGGAATATGGGCATGTGGTTCCTGGTCACCCTGTGATCAGTATGATCTACATTTTTATGACCCAGCTTTTTCCTTTTTGAAAATGAGGGAACTCGACTGAGTGAGCAACTTCAGATTGTCCAGTCTTCACCTGCGCTCCTGGGGAGGTGGCTGCTGACACAGGGCTCTGTCACTCTCTCGGGAAGAAGTACCAGCCCCTGGAGCAGCACAGAACATGCGACGGGAGCTTTGCATCGGCTCAGTGTTTGCATGTGACCCTGTCTCCTCCATGTATGCAGGATGGAGGAGAAAGACGCGTCAGCTCCCAGCAGGCCTGGGGCATGGGAAGGGTGAGCTACTCAGGAAATGAAAGATGTATTTGCTGAGCCCCTTCCGTGTGCCAGAGCCCTTCACTTAGTTTATGTTAACATCACAATACTCTTTCCGGGCATTACTTCCCTCATCTTCAAAGATAAGAAAATTGAGGTCAGGTAGCCTGAACGGGGTCATCCAGCTAGAACATGGCAGGGCTTTTGGGCTCCAGAGCTCACGATGGTTTCAAGTCCCACCGGTGAATGAACGCACGAGCTTTGGGTGAACCAACAGACTGTGGTGCACTATAGGCAGCTGTTCTAGAGGACAGAAGCACGTTGTGTGTGGGTCAGGGCCCAAATTGTTGGAATTAAGATAATCTGAATGGAGAAGCAGACGAAGCCAGGCCTAGTGCACCAAGCTGACTTTCCACAATGGCCAGTGGGAGCTGCTGAGGACGGAGAGGAGAGCCTCCCTGTTATGCGCCAGGAAGGCTACCTGGCAGCACTGGGTCTGAGGAAGGTGAAGAGACTGGGAGTTCTCTGACGTCAGAAGAGAGGGTGTGAGTAAGGGGAAAGGGGTGTGGAAAGGGAGGAAGCAGCTAAATGAGGTATTTGTGGGATAATTAGCAAAGCTTCCCGAAAGAACAAGGAAGACAAGGGAGGAAGAGATCAAATCCAGCCCTGGAGTTGTTTCTTTTAGCTTCAGCTTCTAAGTACTTGCCGTGACCCAAGCACTGTGACAAGCACTTTACTTACACTGTCTTATCTGAGACAGATGAGACAGCGTCATGATCCTAGGAGACGGGTCCTATCATTACCCCACTTTACAGATGAGAACACAGAGACACACAGAGGTCAATGGAGTTTCCAAGCGCTGGTGGACCTCTCCACCTGGATGGCCTGCATCTCACACTCAACATTTTATAAGCTACATTCACCACTGCCTCCTAAACTGCCCCTTAGCTCCCCAATTTTAATTAATACCATCACCATCCTTTCAGAGGCTCAGTGCTAAAGCTTGGAAGAAATGTGTCATGTCTGTTCATTTACTGCATGTGCCTCCTATGAGTCAGGCACTATGCTAGGTGCTGGGACTACAGGTATGAAAGGTGTGGTCCTGGCCCTCAAGGTGCTTACGGGGTGCTGGGGGTCAAGGCGGGAGAGTGCCGCTGTCCAGCCACGCAGGAGAAAGGCCAGAAGGCTTCCCAAGGAGGCCAAGTGCTCCCCCGTGGTCCTCTCTTCACAGCCCCTCTCAGTCCAGTGGAGTGAGAAAGGTGGTCCCAGCATTTTTCACCTGCCCAACTCTAGCCCCAATTCCAACCCAGGAAGCAAATACCACTAGAAGCCTCCACAAAAACTGTGGCGCAATTCCGCTTCCTGTAAGGAATCACAAATGTGATGAAGAGGGAACCGGGCTCTAATGCCTTCATGGCTGCCATGCTCCTGGGTGGCATCCATCTACATTCCACTTAGGCCCCTCCTACTTCCAAACATGTGAGGAGCACAAGTGCAATGAAACTACTTGAATGATATGTGTGGGTTAAGCTCTGGTGAATGGAGTAGTGAGAATGGAAATGCCAGACATCTAGAACTCAGAAAAGACCACAGAGCACAGACCTTCACTCCAACCTCCAGGCAGCCAAGAGAAAAATAGGGAAGACGAGCTTTATTTTTTTAACTAATTAATTAAAACAATATTATTGTGCTAAGAATACTTAACATGAGATCTGCTGTCCTAGCACAGTTTTAGGTGCACAATGCAGTATTGTTGACTACAGGCCCAGGGGCGTACAGCAGACCCCTCGATCTTTTCCTTGGCTTTTTCTTGGAAGAATAGGGCTAATAAATGAGGACAAATGGAAAGGAATTCCAGACTGGCTTGATTTGCCTCACACTGAAAATGGCAAAGGGTTGGGGTGGAAGAAAATTGAATAGAGCTGAATGGAGTGTGGGCGTAAGAAGGAAGTCAGTGCAGACCGGGGGCGGGAAGGGGGAGTGTACAGAGATTTTGGGGCAGAACTCCAGGGAATTTGGTCTGGCATCACCATCTGTGAGATAGAGAAAGAGAGATGGTGCAAGCTTGCTAGACGTTCTCCTGAGTAAAACGAATGAACTTTCTCATAATATTTGGTGAGACCTTCCATAATGAATTAAATGGATTTATAAAATTTGGATTGGGGCCGGCCAAGTGGCTCAGTTGGTTAAGAGTTTGCTTAAGAGCATGAGCTCTGAGCAATAGGGTTGCTGGTTCAATTCCCACATGGGCCAGAGAGCTTCGCCCGAGCTGCTCCCGAGCTGAGCTGCTGCTGAGCTGCCAACAGGTGGCAGGATGGCTCAGCTGGTGACAGCATGTGCTCCTAACGACCAGATTGCCTGTTCAATGGTCGGCTACGCCCACCCATGGCTGGGGGACTGAACTTGGCACCTTGAGCTGAGCTGCCATCGGGATGGCTCAGTGGATAGAGTATATGTTCTTAACAGCAAGGTTGCTGGTTTGACTCCCGCATGAAAAAAAATAGATAAAATTTGAATCATCACAAAGTTTTTGTTTCTCAGATTGAGATTTTACATTCACTCTGGATCAATGTACATGTACCAGACAGGGTTCTTGGCTGCAGGTGCTCAGTCACATTGATCAAGCACAAAAGGAGTTTAATGAAAGGATTTGGGTCACCTTGCAAAAATGCTGGGCAAGCCAGACAACCAGACTTAGGATAAACTTCCCAGAACAATGGCCCAAATTATGCTGCAGGATGAGCCTAATGAGAAGCCATTGCTGCCTTTGCCTTATTGAGCCCTAAAGAAAAACACAGTGGTCACCCACTGACCACTTCAGCCTAAGGCTCACAACCTTACAAATAACCCCACTTTCTAAAGCTGATCGCCTCCTCTATAGGCACTCATCATGAATCTACAGGGCACCCTTTCTCTAATGTCCAGGTGGGGGGTCTGATCCATGAAGCCTGCGTCTCACACCCACACCTCAGCTCCAAAGAAGTAGAGAAAGGTGAGTTTTCTATGTTCTTCTTTGCAAAACCAGGGTCACTAAGATAGGATATTCCCCAAAGACAGCTGCTAGGCAGCCCACAAATGCCAAGACCCACCAGACAAGCTGCTCGCTGAAGCCCCCGATGGAGACTGGTGGGTGAACTAGGCAGATAAGCTGATGCTTACATGAGACCCACGGGGGATGAGGGCCCTGACAGCTGGGCTGAGCAGGCACAGACCAAAGGCATTTGGTGACCTACAACAACAGGAAGAAGAACCATTTCATTCCTCAGCGTGGCCCCTGCCCTCCCAGCTTCAACCTGAGGTAGGTCCATCAAGCAGAGAGCTGGCAAGTGGGAACAAGGTGGCGAAAGTCGGCTGGGGGTGTGGGGAGGGCTGGGCTCCATGTGCTCGGAACTAGTCTCCACCATGGGAGCAGCCTCCTGACCACACTGAGGTTCAATTCCCACGTGCCTTTGGCACTGACAGGTGAACCTGCAACTGCAGAAATGACTTTCATCCCAGGCTGTGGCAGTCAGCTGCTGCTCTTTGGTGTGTCTATTCCCACCATTGAGAGAACAGGGGGAAAAGCACTTACCCTCCTTAAGCTTCTCCCCAACTATTTCCTTCTCATTCTCTCAAGAAAGAGAAAGAGAGAGCGAGAGAGCGAGAAAACGAGAGAGCGAGAGAGCGAGAGAGCGAGAGAGCGAGAGAGAGAGAGAGAGAGAGAGAGAGAGAGAGAAATCCTTGCCAACCTCAAAGCATTTTTCAAAGGGAAACTCTTTTGTGAAAACTTCTGATGACTCCAGCCAGGATGAATTACCAACTTCCTGTGCCATCTTAGCATGCTTTTACCTTTGATTATAGCACATTCTGGCCCCTACGGAAGTGCCTTAGCTCTTCTTACTGTAACTCAGGTGTCCCAGGTTAGATGCGCACCAGGCCCATGTTACTACCTCTGTTATCTTGCAATTCATTAACCTGGGGTCAGAATCCAACTTCATTAAAGAGGTCAAAAGGAGGTGACATAGATTTCAATGTCCATTCTACATGGGGAGCTTCAAACTGTGTTTTGAAAAAGGTCAGCACTTTGAGGTGAACTGGAGAACTCCTTAATGAGACTCTTTTGGGAGACCCAGCGTTTACCTAGACATATAAGTTTTGGGTGTGTTTGTCTGAAAAGGAAGAAGTTTTCGTACCTAAGGTCTTTATGATCTTTGGGCTCCATCCAACTGACAGTGTGAAGGAGACCAGACTCTGGCCTTCCCGCCGCAGCCTGTGCAGTGTGTATGGCTTCACCCCTCAGTCCTGTCCCTGTCATGCTCCCTGGGGGGAACCCAGGGTGCTCAGGCTTTCTCAAGCTTCTAGGTCAAACCCTCTCTGGGGGGAGGAGGTGGGCAGGCCATGTGCACTGAGGTTTCAGGGACTTGCACACTCAAAGGGCTCCACTCCCCTTGCACAAGGGGGCAGGGGCAGGCAGCCCTCGCATCTGTGTGTTGGCTTTGTTCAGAGACAGGAATTATTCTTAAGCAGGGCCCACTGAAAGGGTGGCCAGCTCCGCAGGGAGAAATCTGAACAGAACATATCACTGAGATAAATTTAAATGATGGTGCTTATTCACTCAGCTTCTTATCAAGCTGGTGAGATGAAGGTGGTCCTTTTCATGGAAATATGACAAATCCTTAGAGAAGAAATATTTCAAAACAGCCTCTTCCTGTGCTACCATGACTGCTAAGAACTTTGAGATGAACAGGCATGGGGCAAATGAGCCTAAAGCTATCAGTTAGCTGAAACCCTGAACCCCAGTAATGCCTGGCACAGCACTGTTTTGGGGAATACAGTCTTTATGTTCAGTAGTTCAGTGTCCTCCCAAGAAGGGCACAGAGCAAAAGACAGATTCTCAAAAGTGGAAAAGGCTTGCTGTTTTATTTATTTTTTTTATTTTTAAGATTTTATTGGGGAATTGGGGGAGGGGAACAGTGTTGGGGAATTGGGGAAGGGGACCAGCCAAGTTGTTGCTCTTCAATCTTAGTCCTGGAGGGCACCAGTCACCATCTGGCTTCCCATCGGCAGCTCATGGCCTCTAAGTTCGAGGTGCTTTGTTCAGTCTTAGTTGCGGGTGGGCGTAGCCACCATCCCATGTGGGAGTCGAACCAGCAGCCTTGTTGTTAAGAGTGTGTGCTTTATCCACTGAGCCATCTGGGTGGCAGCTCAGCTCAAGGTGCCAAGTTCAGTCTTAGTTGCGGGTGGACACGTAGCCCACCATCGAATAGGCAATCTTGTTCAACCTGCCACCTGTTGGCAGCTCAGCAGCAGCTCAGCTCAGGCGCAGTGTCACTGGCCCATGTGCAAATTGAACTGGTGGCCCTGTTGCTCAGAGCTCACGCTCTTAAGCCAATGCTTAACCAACTGAGCCACTCGGCTGGCCCCTTGCTAACTGTTTTGAGATTGTTGATTCTGTTTTGGTCACTCACAATGTATTTATTAGTAAACTAACATGTTTCTATGTAAAATTTTTTGCTAAGGAAAAATGAGTTTCTTCCTGTCTCCCATTAATGAATGTTGAACACGAAGTTTAAGACTATCAGGCTCCAAACCCTGTTGCTCTGGCTGGAGTCTTAGCACACCTTTGTCCCATATCCCACAGCTGTGGGCCAGGGCTGCTCAGACATGCAAGATAGAAATGCCAAATTGGACAGGACTGCAAAGCCCAGCTCTGACTCGCCACTCCTGTCACCCACCTGTAGCCTGTACCTACCTGTTCTGAACATCCCTGAACATCTCACCTCTCACCAGGGTGTCCCCGCTGTGACTCAGGCATTCTTACCTCATCACATCCCATCATCTGCTGTCACCTGTCACGCACTTGTATACATGTTGCTGCTTCTGCCCACCTATAAGCTCTCTGAGGATAGAGATCATTTATTACTTTTTTTTCTATTCCCAAGAGCTAGCACAAGGTCAAAAACATAGTAGACATTAAATACATATGTGTTGAATGAAAAAATAAGTGGATGAATTAGTTCCACAGACTTGACCCCTTGCCTGTCTACACTTGCAGCTTCTGCCAAACCCACCTACATATTGGAACTTCCAGTTCTGGCTCCAGCAACCTGCCTTGCCTTATTGCTGTCTACACCCTAGGTAAACATACAGTCTCCAACCAAAGGAAGGGTGGGACTTCAGTCACCACTTCAAAGGTGAGGAAGGTTTGCATGGGATGGGCAGTGGGGCAGGAAGGAAGGAAAAGTAGGGAAAACCTTCCAGCGGCCTCTGACAGGCCTTCATGGTATCTACTGTTTCCTCTGATTTAAATGCATTTTGCATGTCCTTCCATTAAACTCTGCCCCCAAAGACAACATTACCACCTTTCCGAGCTTTTATCAAAGGACAGCTCTTACACAAAGCCTTTCTGATGCCCCAGCCAAACTTTTTACTAATGTCCTTGCTTGGCAATCCTAGTATCTTTTTTGAACCTCAATTGTAGCACCTATCCCAGGGCCTTAGTTGTTTGTGTTCATGTCTCAGCTCCACAGCTAGATTGCCGCTCCCCTGCAAATGAGTATTTTTTTATCCTTCATTCCCAATGTGCTTAGCATGATTGCTGTTCAATAAATATTTACTGCATTGTATTGGATAGGAGCAAAGGCTTCCAGAATGACTGCTTTGAAGGACAGCCCTCAATTGTGTGATAATTATGGTACATTTGCTTAAAACATTTGCTTAAAACTGTCCTCATCTGTACACCATAAATGTACTTCTAGCTTCTGGTTATCCCATGCTGATTTCAAACAACCTTACGCATTTTAATGATTTTTGCGTATTGAATTAGATTGACAAATGAAATGACTTCCTTCAAAAAACCAAAATAGTAGCTGGCAGAGCCAGGAGCCCTCCCCTCCTCTGACAACTGCAGCCATGACAGTAATAATAACGTCCTCCACTTCGATTGCACCTTTCCCCGTAGGCTTTTCATGGAGTTCTATAAACAGTAATTAATGCAGTTTAGACGTTCCACTCAACTGTTTACCCTGGCTCTCAATTAATTAGTTAATTGCCAAGCTAGGAAGACAGGGTTTGCATATAATTTTACGGCGCACGCATGTACACGGGTGACGCAGATTGGCAGATCTACTCTTTATAGTGAGGTACAAGACACACATGCTGTGGCACCGGAAACGAGGTGCCAGCCAGGGAAGCCTGGCAGGGCCTTGGGGCAGGAGCTGTTTATTATGTGTCCCTGCCTCGCAGTGGGTGGAATGAATCACCCAAGGCCAAACAGCTTTTCCAAGGTGTGAGGAGACCTCTCTCCAACTTTGTTTAAAGACTGTTCTGTTTGTTCAAATGTGTTTCAAAATGTTCAGAGGAAAGGGCTTGTCCTCCCAAAACAACCTGTGTAGACAGAAAGCTAAGCTGTGCAGTCCCCATAGCGCCTGGCAGTGTTCAGGGAGCACTGATGATGGAGGTGGAGGAAGGGGCTTCCAGGCTGACTTCCTGTCACCGTGCCCTGGCTGAGATGGGTAGGTCTCAGGGGAGCTGTGGGAACTCTACATTTTACAGATGCATGGCGGGGGTGCAGGGGAGCTCTGAGGAAGCGTTTCTGCTCTGCCCTGGACAGAATGCAGAATCAGAGTGCCCAGTAGGCTCCAGAACTAGTGAGCGAGGCCAGGAGGCAAAGCTTGGCCTGAAGGAGTGTTTTAAAGCAGGACTGTGCAGCGTGCAGTCAGGCTCTGGGCAGGCTAGAGTGGGGATCTGGGGGCACTGGAGTGAACATCAGGGCTGAGGGTGAGGTGAAGTCAAACCTTAGCAGAGCATCTGTGTACTTTTAGGCATTTGTGCTTCACTCACAATACCAGGTATTCACTATATCAAACTGATTTTAATATATTTCATATTGAACATTTTAATGTTAATCATTATGAGAAACAAACTATATGTGCTTATATATAAATACATATTTCTATATTTATTTACTATACAGAGGGTGCCAAAAAAATCTACACAGATTTTTAGAAAGGAAAAAACTGAGTTAAAATTGTAATTCTCAATATATACTGATAACAAAAGATGAATCCAAGTCACGTTTGACTTCTGCAATTACAAGAGGTGCTAAAAGTGGTTACCATCAGCATAATTTTAATACATTTTTTTCCTTTCTTAAAATGTGTATATATATTTTTTGGCACCCTCTGTATTTATTATTTTATATAAAAGTAATGTATATGAAGTGTATATTTGTTATAAATATATATTTATTTAACATATCTATCTATATATACATAGATATTATATACCACATATGTCATATATATGTTTATCTTTTTGTTTCTCATAATGGTTAAGTATCTTTAATAATATATTAGGGCATTTGTAATCTCAGCACATATTTTTTTATTATTATTAAGGTTTTTATTATTGTCTCTAGTTTGTGAAAGCATTCTGCCTACAGTTCTCACTTGATTTTCCTCCATTTCATTTTTTAACCAATCAGAGAGAGGTTTTAACCAACCTTCCCAGCTGCTTACTCTTTTGGATCTTATTTATGAACCAGTGCGGGGGACACTGCTATGGTAAGCACATGTTATTTTATAAATGTTGATAAACCACCCACCTAAAAACCTATGGCATCATTCTCTAGGATATTGTCACAGCTTGGCTGTGCTTCACAATAAAAACCTCAAAGGCCTGAGTAGGTAGGGGCACTGAGGAAGACAGGACCAGGCAGGATACAGCCATGATCCCCGAGCCACCTCGGCCATGGGAGTAGCCAGAGTCGGGAGCCAGTCTAACAATCTGGAGTGCCTAGAGGGGCTGGGGGAACTGGGGCTGGCTTTGAGCTGGTATCACACTTAAAGCAGCCCAAGCTAGCGAGGGAGTCAGAGCGGTGTGCGCCAGAGAAGGGAGGCTCTCCGTCATTGGCAGGCAGCATTCTTAGGGTTCCGAGTGAGAAGTCCACTGAAAACAGGGCTTCAACCAGTGGCTGTGGGTTTGCAGGGCAGAACTGAGCTACCTGAGAAGGGAGGCCAACTCTCAGTCTCAACCAAACAGTTTACACACTTCAGCAGGATTCCATTTGCATCAGGAAACTGGAGTTACTAATCAGAAACCAGGTACACAGGGTCAACCAGTCAGAAGTTTGGGTAACGAGACAACTTAAAGGGCATACATATGCCCACGACTCACCTGGGCCCAGGAGACCAGATCACACCCAGGTTCAGGGTCTCAATTCACTCACTTCTGATATCCTGGACAGAATGGTGAGGGCTGGTGGGAGCAGAGGCAATCCATCCTGTGAGTGGAGCTGGGCAGCGGGAGAAGTAGAAGCCTGCAGAGATTCATATCATGTCTAAATGCTCTACCTTTTTGCTGCCTTGAGAATCAAAACAATACCTTGCTTGAAACTAATTCTAATCTGTATATTTCTTTAAGAGTTGTTAAACAAAGATAGCAATTAGTGTTGAATTAAAATTATGTTGTGATCTTAATGAAGGGTTATATTTGTGTGGAGAAAGTAATAGCAGTTGAATTGGGGACTGTTATTGGTTATCTCAATGAGCCATGCATGAAGAAAACTGACTTGCTAGATATATGCACCCATTAACAGTCCCGATTGGCTGCTCACCTGGGTGAAATTATTAGCTTCTTTATAACTGGACTTCAAAATTAAACCCATTTAGAGAAAACAAGTCTGAATGTTTAATAAGCCCTTCCTTCCTTTTCCCTCCTTTCATTTGCATTTTTCTTCCTGACTTCCATTGTTCCCCTCCCTCCATTTTCCTCTCATCCTTTCAGAGCCTCTCACATGCCACACTGTGAGGATCCAGGGAAAATGACTGCCTGATGAGAGCTGACAGAGGCAGCCCCTCACTTAGTATCATAGGAAAAGTAACAGGGATGTGTGTCTCCATCAGGGGTCTCAGTGAACACTTCCCCAGAAAGCTGAGTCTTTTAAGGGTATAGGATTTGGTCAAGTGGAGAAGGGCATTCTAAGTAGAGGGCATCACAAATGTGGAGACCCAGCAGTGAGAAAGAGCATGGCCGATTCCAAGGTCGGCCAAGTGTGGGCAAGGCTGGTTTCAAAAACACAGTGGGAAAGAGCAGGTCTTGGCATCCCGCTTGTGGGGCAGCTGGTTCCGCAACCAGCCCTGGGAGGGGCCTCCTCTCCTATTTGTAGTCTCCGAGTGAGCTTTTATGATAAATAAGGCCTTTTCTATGTCACATTTGTTCATAAAAAAATAATAATAAAAAGCTTCCATGATGGAGAACCACTTTTCTCACATCCCAAGTTTACTGCAACACAGAGCTCTGTGAGAGCCAAGATGGTGGCAGCACAGGCAGACGCTCAGCTCACCCGAGCAAAGTCAAATATGCACATATAAGGGTAGCAATGACCTACACACTGAGACAACAGAGCACTGAAGGAGCAGCTTCTGACCAACAAGCAAGAGAAGGAGACTGAATGGAGAGGCTGGGAAACCATGGGAGCCCTCGGGGCCTGCGGGAACTCTCCAGTCTGGAGGAGCCGGTGAGCACCATTGTTTACGTCCCCCTGCACTATGATAGGGTGGCAGGAGCTCTCCTGGGGGCTTTGGCCTACCTGCAGGATCACCTCAGCGCAGTTCTCAGCTACACTGCCTGGAGCCTTCAGCCTCTGCACGGAGGGAGCAAGCGGAAATGACGAGCGCCAGCACACTGACTTGCCCTTCCTGCCAGAGCTGCTCCTCCCAGCGGGCTCTGTGGCAGGCGCCCTGAATGCATGCTCAGGTCCCAGCAGCTTCCCAAGCTAACCAGCTCATCGAGCTTGCACATAAGTCGCTTGTACACGGGACCACTTTTGGTACAACAAATGAGAGAGAGACTGTATACAGAAGGCTGGGGAGCCTGGAGCTCTTCAGGGATTTTGGGGTTCTCGGGGGTTGGAAGAACAGGTAAGCACCACTGCTTATATCCCCCTCAATCTCCATAGGGTGGCCCGGGGCTCCATCCAGGTGCTCCCAGCCTGCCTGCAAGGACATTGCAGTGTGTGCCTGGACATAGTGCCTGGTGGAACAAAGGGAGCACGCAGGATCAATAGGGCACTACTACACACACCTGGCCTCCCCACCTGAAACCTCTCCAGCTTGGTGGGCCAGTGTCCCAGATGCCTTAGGCACCCTCTCCGCTCCTACTGGCCTTCTAAATCAACCCTGCACACACAGCCCACACAGAGCCTGCTTCTGTATTTGCCCAAGACTAAAGAGTTGGCTATTTGGTCTAATTCATATAAAAAAATAGAAAGTCAAACCAAAGAAAAGACAGAAATATATCTCTGAAATAGGTGAACAAGAAAAATCCCCAGAAAAATAACCCTAAGGAAATGGAAATAAGTAATTTGACTGATAAAGAATTCAAAATAACAGTCATAAAGATGCCAATGGCATCTTTCCTAGAATTAGAACAACTAAACCTGAAATTTATATGGAATCACAAAAGACCCTGAATAACCAAAGGAATATTGAGAAAGAACAAAGTGGGAGGTATTATGCTCCCTGATATCAAACTATATTGCAAAGCTACATAATCAAAGCAGTATGTTACTGGCATAAAAACAGATATACAGATCAATGGAACAGAAGAGAGAGCCCAGAAGTAAATTCTCGCTTATATGGTCAATTATATGATAAAGGAGGCAAGGATATACAATCGGGTAAAGACAGTCCCTTCAATAAACGGTGTTGGGAAAACTACACAGATACATGCAAAAAAATGTAACTGGACCACTTTCTTACATCATAAATAAACAAAATGGATTAAAGACTTAAATGTTAGACCTGAAGTTATAAGACTCCTAGAAGAAAACATAGGCAGTAAACTGTCTAACATGCTCTTAGTGATATTTTTTCTATATATCTCCTTGGGCAAAGGAAACAAAAAAATAGACAAATGGGACTACATCAAACTAAAGTTTTTGCACAGCAAAGGAAGCCATCAACAAAACAAAAAGACATCCTACTGAATGGGGAGAAGATATCACAAATAATACATCTGAAAGGGGTTAATATCCAAAATATATAAGGAAATCATCCAACTTAACACTGAAAAAATGTATACTCCAATTGAAAAGTGGGATAGAGGACCTGAACAGCTATTTCTCCAAAGAGGATTATAGATGGTCAACAGGCATATGAAAAGATGCTCAATATCACTAATCATCAGAGAAATGCAAATTAAAACCACAATGATATATCACCTCACTCACATCTGTCAGAATGGCTATGGTCAATAAGTCAACAAACAACAAGTGCTGGCGAGGATGTGGAAAAAAGGGAGTTTTGTGCACTGTTGGTGGTATTGCAGATTGGTGCAGCCACTATGGAAAACAATATCGAGATTCTGCAAAAAATTAAAAATAAGAATTGCCTACAATTCTGCAATTCCACTTCTGGGTATGGATGCAAAGGATAAAAAAACACACTAATTTGAAAAGATATATGCATCCTCATGTTCATTGCAGCATTGTTTACAATAGCCAAAATATGGTAACAAACTAAGGCCCATCAATAGATGATTGCATAAAGAAGATATAGTATATATATATACAATGGAATGTTACTCAACAATAAAAATAAAAAAAAAGAAAACCTTCTCATTTACAACATCATGGATGGACCTAGAGGTTATTATGCTAAGTGAAATAAGTCAAACAGAGAAGGACAAATACCATGTGATTTCACTTACATGTGGAATCTAAACAAAATAAAAATCAACAAACAAACAAAAAACAGAGAGCTTTCTGATAAACACGGCATGCCCTGTTGACTTTGCATATGATTAGGGCACATTGACATAGTGTCTCCTTACCTACAACATGCTGTAGGATTTAGGTAACCTGGACACGCTCTTTTTATTTTGATGTATGGATACTGCATGTCAGGGAAGGATAGGCAGGAACTTGATGAGCATACTCAGCTCCTAGGTGTCAGGAGTGCCTGGCAGTATCAGCACCATCAGTCCTGATGGACAGTGTTCTGGATCTCTAGATGCCAATGGCCCGTAAGAAGACAATGAAAGCACTGAAAATGAATGTCTAAGTCCTCATCTTCCTCCTTTCTTGATAGTGGCCCCAATTCTGTAATTGGCTATGAGAAGTGCTGTTGACAGGGAGAATATGCATTAGTATAACACCTAGGAAGATACTGGTATAAGGGGACAAGGATGTCATCTGTAAAATCTCTGTGAGAGTTTCCGTCTGTCAGGTGGGCCTGAGTTGTTGCAGTGTCTGCTCTTTTGTTATCTGGCTCTACAAGTAAATAAAACTTAAGTTCCTTTCAGTCTCTCTTAAATTATCCCCAAGATGTAACAGAGGTCAAGACCACTGAACAGGAGGGAGATGGTTATCAGTAACTATTATAGGTTTTGGAGCAAGGGTTGGAGTTGGGAAAGTGATAGGACATACATCCACAGGCACAGTTGGGGACCAGAGCTTCAAGAAGGGCTTTAGAAGTTACTGTTTTCTTTCTTTAGTGTCATCACAATTCCAGACTGCTTATAATTTTAAAAAGGAGATTTGGGGTAGGGGCAAAGAGTCTCATTCCTGGGATAACATTCCAGGGACAAAGAGAAACAAACAGGTATTGGGACTCATTAATGTAGAATGCTTTCAACACTAATAATACCTCATTACTTTTGCCTAAGATTTCTTTA
The DNA here is from genome assembly GCF_001890085.2 of Hipposideros armiger. Classification (NCBI taxonomy): domain Eukaryota; kingdom Metazoa; phylum Chordata; class Mammalia; order Chiroptera; family Hipposideridae; genus Hipposideros; species Hipposideros armiger. The sequence goes on from NW_017732603.1 coordinate 169,676, forward strand.
AATTATTATGCTCACTTGCCTCTCAAAAAAAAACTGTGGGTTTGGATTTATTGGTCCAGCATTTAATTTGAGGAACAAGAAGACTTTGCCAATCCCTACTCCACCATCAATCATTGTTACATTTTCTATCAATTTTTAGGGAAATACAAAGAAAACAACACCAGATAATGCAATTTTTAATGACTTTGCATCATTCTTTGTCACTTTTTTCATGCTAATACAGATCTGGAAGTTTGTTGCCATTGCAAACGTCAGGATTGGCAGGAACAGACTTCTCAGACCGGGTAATAATCATGAATGGCATAAAACAAGGCTATGTCCCACCACCTTTTACTTCCTTTTTAATAATATGAAATTGCCCTTAGATGAACTAGACACATACCCTCAGCCATAGAGAAATTGAACCGATATTATCTTCTGCACTCAGGTTAACCAAGAGTAGTCTCCAAAGACATTAGATTCTGGTAACGAATTTTGTCATAACCATTCTTTAAAAAGATCATTATTCATTCAAAAGAGGCTTTGAGAATTCTGTTAATTTTACTCAAATACCTGCTCACAGTTGTTATCTGCTCAGTTACCTGGGGCACAATTTGTGGCTAATCCACGCTGAAGGGTTCACAAGGAAGCCATTTTGCTCCATAGACATTTCACAGAAGCATTTAAAACATTTTCCCATAGGCCTGGTTGGGATAGATTAGTAAAACCCATTTTGAACATCTTCCAAGCCAATGTCATCAGAGCTGTGCTCTACACGGCAGCACCTCAGGGACACAATCAAGTTCTTGTCCATTTGCTGAAACAGACCCAAGGCTGCTTCCTGCGGAAAACCGTGGCTTTACCTGCAGAAAGGAAGGGGAAAGGCCTTCGGGGCAGGAAACCAGAAGCTCAGAGTAGATCACGTACACCAGGGTCTATAAGAAGTTTGAAAGTGAGCATTTTATGATGCATTTCTCAGAGGAAGAGGTTAGCATTCTGTACTAGGACTAACACCTAGAAAGTTAATCAGTCATGGGTCATAATGGAATTCTTGGTTGTAGATGAGACCACTTGGAGCAGGACAAGCTACATAATTTGCAGGATCCCGTGCAAAGCAAAAGGACAGGGACTCTTATTCAAAAATTAGGAGTTTCAAGTTAGTGACAGCAGAGCAGTGACCTAAAGAGCACCAGCCTTTCGCATCCATGCAGGCCACCCGCTCATAAAGTGGGTCCTGCCTGCGAGAAGGAGATAGAGGGAAAACAGCGTTAATTATGAAATTCTAGGGAAAACCAACCTCTAATGGAGATTGAAAGAGAAGCCAGCAAAGACACTGAGATGGGAGATCAGGGAGGTAGGAAAAGAGCCAAGGGCTAACAGCATCTCGGGAGCCAGGGGAAGGCACGCTTCTAAACAGAAACCACATAAACCTTCTATGTCCTTGAACGCTTCCTGTCCAATTTTATCAGACGGCAAGCAATAGAAGGACACAAAAGCACCATTTGCATTTTTTTAATATTTGATAAATATTTATTAAATATTGTGCATTAAAAGCCATACAAATTGTACTAAGTTTTCTATTAATAATATTTAGACAACCCTTAAGTGAACCCCTGTTTGCTGGGGTTTTTTTGAGGGTAGCACAATGAAAGTGTTGAATGACAAGAATCAAATGATAGCACTGTGAGATTTTAATAATAATAATAATAATAATAATAATAATAATAATAAAAGTTATTATTAGTTCCAGATGTACAAAACAGTATAGTGATTAGACGTTTCTGTGCCTCACGAAGTGATAATCTCAATAAGTCTATTACCCACCTGACACTGTATGTAGTTATTACAATGTTATTGAGTATATTCCCTTGCATCCTTTGCATTTTACAGCCAAGAGATTATCATTGACCCGATGAGAAAGAGGAACAGATGCCAGGTTGTACTGTGCTGTGGACAGGGCGGTGAGACGGTGAAGACGGCTCC
>NW_017732603.1:174107-175228 GCF_001890085.2 Hipposideros armiger
GAAGGTCACTTCTCTTGGTTCAGGGCTAAATTCCAGAATCCATCCCTTTAATTCCACCTTCTCAACAGTGATTTACAAAGTTTCATTTCCCGCAGACTCCGAGATGTGTGTGGGTAGCTAGCTACATTTTGAGTCCCTGCCGGCTCTCTTACTCTTTTTTTCCTTCTTGGCTTTTATTTATAAACCACCAAAACATCTGGCCAATTTACTTAATATCCAGATGTTTTGGTCTCATTTACATTGCTAATTTTTTAAAAAAAACTGAATGTATTGGCTTAAAGGGTAAATATAGCCTAAGTGAAAGTGAGTGAAGGTTGCCAGCTGATGAAAAATGGAACTAACCAGTAATCAACAATCAACATCTGCTCCTCATTTCTCTATTGCTTCCTGGCTCAATCAAAAATAATGTGCCTAATCTTTGAAGAAATTCCTAGAGAAGTTGAAAAAAGCCACTTGACAATCTTTACTTTCTCAGTATCACCACCATAAAGAAGCAAGACAAAGACATGGCCAGAGGCAGAATAGGACCCACGTCAGGACAGTGGCCTGGGTAAATTTGCACATAGCGCCATGCGGATCAAATTAGGGTAAGAGTTCAGATCCCAAATCCTCAAAACCGTTTGTCACACTGTGTCCACCATCCATCCATGTTTCCTCTCTAACTTATCCTGGCACGCTCATGATAAACTCCTTTAGGCACCTTGGGACAACGCATTCCCGGGGGAGCCATGCACAAGTGAAAAATAGACTTCCTTTTCAAGTTCACGTCGAACATTCACCAAAGCTGTCTATGTGTGGACACAGCGCAATCTCAGAGAATTAGAATGGACTGTTATACAGGTTGTGTCCTCTGGCCACTGTAAAATGTCAATAACAAATGAGAAAATCACCATATATTTGAAAATAAAGCAATAACTTCTAGATAGCATATTGGTAAAATAAGAAATCACACTGGAAATTAGAAAATGTTTTCAAAATGATAAAAAAATTTACTATATGACAAAATGTAGGATGGAACTAAAGCCACTCTTAAAGGGAAAATTATGGTTTAATATTAGAAAAGAAGAGAGGCTGAAAACAATTTAGTCATCCATCTCACAAGTTAGAAAGACTCAAGGGAA
>NW_017732603.1:177748-179327 GCF_001890085.2 Hipposideros armiger
TAATTTTTAAAGACTTTCTCATTGGATAGTTTCATTCAGCATTTTAAAAATATAGTCATTTTCTTGACCAAACAGCTGACTGAATGAAAGAAATACTGAATGAATAAATAAATGAATAAAATAGTGAAGGTGTGGGGTCATATAGGTTACAATGAGTAATCCTATTTTGTTGGAGTGTAAGGAATGCAGAAGATGGAAGGGAGGCCACAAGCACGTGGAGATGTACACACACACACACACACACACACACACACACACACACACACTCAAGAACAAGGTCATATACTCAATGCATTCATCAATAAATGTCCATCAATTTATTAAACAATTCATATTTGTAACTAGGATCTTACTGTACTAGATTCTGGCAATACAAAATATGCAAAGTGTTTCTTTAAGTGTCTTTGGGGAACTTATAATCTAGTAGAGAAGTATATATTTGCTTATTTAAAACACAATTTTATGTGACTTTGAATCTTTCTTAAAAACCAACCATACTTTAATAATTTTTGAAAAAAATCACGATGTGTATTCATATAAACTCATACAGCAAATCTACAGATGAAAGCAGAATAAATACTCACGTAATTGTGGAAGGAAAAAGGGAATTAATTCAGTATTTAGCCTACATTAGACAGTCTGATACTTGGAAAAATAATAAAATGTAAAAGTATGAAGGAAATGAAACAATAGAATGAAGTAAAACACTTTTTAGAAATGAAAAACATAATGTGCTTTGGTTTAACTTCTAATTTTACTATCCTTTCATTTAAAATAATAATTTTTACAAATGCTTATCTTTGGATTAAAAAAAGACAATATGGAAAAAACGAGAATATTTGTGCTTACTATATATGTGTTCAATAGCTAACTCATGCTTACTCAGATAAACTTTGAATTTGGCAAAAATTGAGGTGATGCATACTGGATATAGTCCTGATGAAGAGACAAAAAATAAATATTCAGGCCAAATACAAGGGAACCAATAAGAAAAGCGCTCCTAGAGAGAATGGATTTAGAGCAGTCTTTTCTAAAAGAGAGGCACGTTACAGGCCTAGTAGAAGGAGGAAAGCATTACAGACAGAGTGCTTCCTCCATCTTGTTTCCTTTCCATGACTGCATCCCGTGGATGACTTGCTGCTAAGAGCAATGGTCAGCTGTCTCAAACTGCACGGCTGTCCCCTTTGTTCTCACTTATTGAATTCACAGGTTCTTGTCTTGGCTCTCTCTGCATCTCCAACCCTTTGACCCGATACTCTAGCTTCCCCAAACCAATCCAGGCTCTTGCTTCTGTGTTTCCTGTTTGTGGGCTGTGGATATTGTCTCTTGGACATGATTTGGTGTTTGTTCTCATTCTCTGCTCTGTGGCTGCCACTAATGATACACTCCTGCTTCTCCACATGTGCTTCATGGGGAGATGGAAAGAAAAGGGGGTTATGTGGATACACAAAACTTTTAATAGTGCTATAGCTTAGATATGGGGAAATTAACACTATTTTATCTTTTGCTTATATTTTTCAAGTCTATGAAATTAATATACTTTTTCCAGACCCTGCTATCAAAAAGTATGTATGTTAGA
>NW_017732603.1:179932-180875 GCF_001890085.2 Hipposideros armiger
ATTCACAGGTGACAAGATTGTTATGTAGAAAATCCAAAAGGACCTGTAACTAAAGTATTGAAATTTATAAATGAATTTACCAAATATCTTAAATTCAATATTAAAGCATTGTTTTTCTTATACCAACAATAAGCAGAAAATGAAATTTACAAAATGATACCATTTGCATTAACATTCAAAACCATCAAACATTTAGTGATAAATATATAGACGTGTAAGATCTTTACACAGAAACCGTAAAACATCATTGAGAGAAATTAAATAAGAACTAAACAAATGGAGGAATATACCACGGGTACAGGGGAAAGGGTCTTCTGAGGGGATGGGACTGCTCTGTGTCTCGACCTAGGTGATAATTACTTCCGGCAAAATGGGTCAGTGTTTTATATGTTATAATGTGAAGTCTGTTAATCACATTGTTCAGATTTTCTACATCCTTACAGACTTTTTATGTGCACTCTATCAGTTACTGAGTGAGAGATGTTAAAATCTTATAAAACCTCCCATTATGATTTGAACATTTTCTATTTCTATTTTTAGTTCTGTCACTTTTTGCTTTGTGAAGTATGAGCTTTGTTATTATGTGACAGGAATGTAAAAGTTTTATATCTTCTGCATCCCTCTTTATCTTTAGTAATCCTTCTTGCTTTAATGCCTGTTATGTCTGATAGAAAACATAGCGAATTCACCTTTCTTATGCTTGGAGTTCGCATAGTTTGTCTTTATCCTTTTATTTGACATTCAATATTATTTTATATTAGTTTCAGGTGCATCACATAGTGGTTAGACACTTACATAATTTATGCAAGGAACCCCCCAATTAGCCTAGTACTCACCTGGCACTATACATAGTTATTACAATGTTATTAACTGTATTCTCTACGTGCACTTTACATCCCTGTGACCATTTTGTGACTATCAATTTGTATTTCTTTATCCCTTC
>NW_017732603.1:183591-191459 GCF_001890085.2 Hipposideros armiger
TGCTGCAGTGGGCTGCCATAAACTACCATGTGTTTATGGTAGTCAGCATGAGTGGCTGGCAGCCGGTGTGAGCTGCCAAGAGCCGCCGTGAGCGGCTGTCCAGAGGCTGGCGACCCATCTGCCTCGCCTGGGAAGAGCGCAATAATACCAACATGGCCCAGTGAAGCAATGTCCTCCACAACTAGACTGAAGAACAAAAGGACAGCAACTTGTCTGTTCCCCTTCCCCCAGTCCCCCGGTGCTGTTCTCCTCCCTCAATTCCCCAATAAAATCTTAAAAATAAATAAATAAAAATTAATCATCGTTGTTTCCTTCTACCCTATATTTGGGTTTTAGTGAGCTCCTACCAAATCAAGGATAAAGATCTACACGCCTTACCTCATGTTGCTTAATAGCCTGGATTCATCTGTGTTCTCTTCTCCATGGTTTTATGACTCTCTCTAGGCCAATAAATTACATGGTTGTAATAGGCCCTTCCAGAAGAAAGGGACGAAATGAGATAATTGACATCTCCCTGATCTTATAGCACTTGGGTTTAATTATTCTCTCCTGTAATGGACCTTTCCCCTACTCTCCCTCCCCCTGACATAAATCATGTACTGTATGCATTTCCAATTAGCTACAGGGAGGTCAGCTTCTGGAACTAAATGAGAGTGTGCAGACGAAGAGCTAATTCCTAGACTGCCATTCGCAGCAGACCTCTAACAGTTATCTCACAGTTTGTTCCTGGTCCACTAGTCTCATGGGAAGGTGTCCCCCCAGGACAGATAGCAGGGACACCTTTGGTATTGGTCTTTGATTGTTTTGCCAAGCACTAGCGCAATAGCTCACAGCCAAGGAAAGGACTACTTATCGCAGGGAACTCCGATCAATTGTGTTGGCTGTTGCAGCCCAATGATAAGCGTTCTCCGAGCGGCTTGCCAAGTTCTACATAGGCCGTTTCAAAGGTTATGGTTCTCTCCGGAGTATCTTATACTCTAGGGGGAAAAACACTCCTCTGTTATTATTAATGTAATGTGTCTTGGCTTAGGCCTCAGTTTAGGAAGGTAAATATCTCTCACTTGAGGTCATTCATATATTAGATGGTTCTGTCCATTACAATGAATTATAGCTGTTGGCCGAGCAGCACATTACTTAGAATGCTCTTAAACTCAACCATAACTGCAGCATAGAAATCCCTTAGGATACTGGAGGGCAGGCTGAGTCAGGTAAACAATCCCTTTATAATCACTTACTAAGAAGCTCATATCAACGTAATGGTCCAGGGGGTAATGTTTACTACCCAAGACATCATTGGTTGCAAAACCATATATGTTCTCTGTCTGAGATCCCAGTTAATATACGTCACCATAAAATCCTGGGAACTACCCAAAGCAGAGGTCACAAAGTCACAAATAGCAGTTAATACTTAAACATCTTAACATTTCGCATAAAAGTTTGCACAGATAGCTTGTCCTTGAAAACTGGGGAGTTCAGGGAGCATTAGGCAGCGTGGCCTCCGTCAACTAAAGGAAAGGAGAGAGTACCTCCTTCAGACAGGTGTGGGCTCTCGGGTCACAGGTCTGGCTTTCCTGGACCCATGAGGTTGTGATTCTCATAACTTTTTTCCTAAAGTCCAGTTACCAAGTATAAACTTGGCTGCATAGAATCAGGGGTCTGAAGGTGTATGGGAATGGACAGACAGGCACTAAATCGAGGAACAGGAGTACTTGAACTTTGTCTCAAGCTCTACCCATAGGCTCTGACCCATTGTGGCCTGTTCCTTTCATGGAATTACAGAACCAGAGAGATCATTTAAACCTTCTCATCCCTCAACCACGTGGAACAGCCGGTCTTCCTTCTGTCTAACATCACTTTCATTCTGCGCCATAGGATTAGATTCTGTGACACTGCTTTCTTTTCCTTGTTGTTCATGTATGCTAGTCTTGCCACCTTGTGACATAAATGCAAACTCATGCAGAAAGGGGATACGTCATACAGTTTCTTGGTAATTCCCATATTATTTAATATATATTCAATGTTCATTATGTATTGAATGGGTCAATTTAAGACAAGTTACTTCGATTTTCCATGCCTTGATTTATTCACTCATAAAAGAGAATACTCCTTGTCAGCCTCCTGAATGTCCTTTATCTCATTGAACTTATGAGGGACCCAGTGAGAGAGATGATTTGATAGAAATTGCTTCTTCACTGAGAGCTGCTTCATACATGCAATGCCTTGTATTAAACATAAAATCCTGGGACATTTTAGTAAGAAGCTCTGGCCTAAACGCTATAGAATGCTCTGCTGGTTAGAATGAATCTTGAATGTGGGGGGTGGGGGTGGGAGTGTGGAATGTGATTTCTGTGTTCACTTTGAAAAAGAGTCCATTGGCCTGGAGCAAATAAATTGTAATAGTGATGAAAAGTGCCTCTCTAGATATGTTGATGATTTTTGTGTGGGTTGCAAAAAAGCTTTTTTTTTTGTGGGAGAGAATAAATGTGAACTGTGAAAGAGTAACTAAAATTTGATGAGGCAGGACTTTTGTACTCCTCCCATTCCAAGTTCTTTCTTCGTCTAACTCGGATGGGGACTCTCAACTTCAGTGTGGGGTTTCCAGTTGCTCTTCTGCGTTTCAAAGTGTGAGGTCAGGAGCTTAACCATGATTAGGAAATCTCACCTCATTCAGTCGTTCTCTCCAGATAGGCTGTTCTGTTACCGCTGCTGTCATCATTGTCAAGTCGATTTGGAAGCCTATAGAAGGCATTAGTTACCAGTGAGGAAAGCCGACTGACCGAGCCAGCAGCTGATTCAAAACGTTCCCCCCAGCATTAACTAAAGCCGTTTTCTTCTTTTCATTCAGAGCATGTGGTTTTCACTGAATTAATAAATCAAAGTTTATTTCCTCTGTTAACAAGATTGTAGTGGTTAGCGGTTGGGGAGGAAATGGAGAAAAGATACATTTTTCCCAGCTCTCATTATAAGGGACTATGGTTACCATCCCATTGCTCAGTGGTACAGGTCCCGAGAAGATGACTATTTCTGCCTAAGTTACTCACCTTTCTTTTTGCAAGTGAGCAAAGCATCAACTCAAAGCAAAAGGTTCTAAGTCCTCAAGAGTCAGTGTTGAATCTATTCTATTCCGTAAGTACTGGCAGTGCCAAAAATATATATACAAGTGGACACTTTGGTCAGTATTGCTCAAGCTGTAGTTCGCTGTAATCATAAGTGTCTGGACACTGATGGTAACCACTCTGAGCCCCTCTTGTAATTGCAGAAGTCAAATGTGACTTGTATTCATCTTTTGTTATTAGTATATATTGAGTATTACAGCTTTAATATAGTTTTCCTTTCTTAAAATGTGTATATGTTTTTCTGGCACCCTCTGTATTAACTATTTGACTTACATCCCAGAAAAACCCTCTTTGAAATTGCCTTAAAGAGGACCAAAGCCTTGATTAGCCACTGACACAGCTTGGTGAACACAAACTTTGTCAGGTCAATCAAGCCCTCTTCTTTGACAAAAGTCAGCCAGGGAAAACGACAGGTGTCTGAGCTTCACTGAGACTTTTATTCTGGACTGTGTACTATACTAAACTACTAGGACTACAGGAGCTAAGTTACATAGCTATTATTTGAACATATACAAGTAATTCATATACAAGAGGGATATTTTCAAAATTGCAATACCAACTTAAAATTGCATGACACCTATTGTTCCAGGGTACTGGTTGTAGACCCAACACTGCGTAATCCCTGGATGGGGAGATGAGGGCGCCTTCATTAGCTTCACAGTTAACAGCAAGACTGGTGGGACAGAGACCTTGGAATTTAGAAAAATAGGGATTTAATGGGTCCTCAGTAAATTGGCACCTTGGATAAGAAAAGTACACCAAGGACAGAGAAAAATGCATGAATTCAAGACCAAACAATTATATGCATTAATGGCAGGAAAAGATTGAGAAGTTAGAGTAGATAAGAACGCTCTGTCGGTAGAGTAAGAACGCTGAGAGAACGAATGGTGAGTGGGAACCAAGTACAGCATCAGAATGAGAACAGAACCCATACTTAGAGAACTCTGGGCCCAGGAGAAATGAGCTAGGGAGGTTAGAGGGAGCACAGTACACATCTACAGACAGGCATGATTTTAAGGAACTGTTTTCAGTTTTGGCAGGATGCTGTCTCTAAAAAAAAAATGGCTAAAGAGTGACGCTATAGGCTATAAGCCATTCATTATATAGTAACTTTTCCATCTTGACTGAGGTGAGAAGAAAGGAATTGGGACGTCAGCTTAGATGTCAAGGATCTGGATATCACATACTTGAAATGTGACCCATTGTAGATTCTTCTCCAAACTTGTTTAGCTCAATCCATGAAAACTGAGATGTAATTCTGCTGAGAGTTAAAGGGTGGCTCAGACGGTTTTTCATGGTCCTTTCTAGACCAATATTTGCATAGCATTTTCACAGCCTTTATGTCCTTTAATCATCAAAATGCCTCCATTATGTCGGGGTCATTGGCCCCTGGTTATAGATGTGGCTACTGAATCTCAGAGAGATTAAATTTTTTATCTGGCCCTGAACCCAATTTACTTGCTGCAATTCTCATGCATTTTCAACTGTGTCATGTTGCCCACAATTATGTGAAAATATGTGCCTCTCTTTATGTAAGTCCTTGCAAAGAAGAAATAAACTGTGATGTCTCTCAAGAGAGAAATGGCTCCCAGAGGCTTCTCTTTCTAAGCCAGGGATTGAGACAGCTTGAGCAAGTGGATAGCCCTCTGGTTTAGGGCAAGTGCTGGTGGAATGTGGACTTTGGGGAATATTCTAGTTTGTTTCTGTTCATTTGTTTTTTTCTCTAGCACAATCTATTCCTGGACTCTTAATATTTTCTATTCATGGAGAACATTCAGGAATAAGATACACAGTACCTATATCTTCCTGAGGGCTGTCCTCACCTTCTCAATTTGCACAGCTGTTTTCTTTATTTTTCTTCATGTCTGAATTTAGCTAGCCAGGTTCTGCCTACTACGTGGTATAGAGATGCTAAGTCTGGCACCAGTTGCCCTGTGAAAACATTACCATGTCCTATTTGCTCACTTGGAGTTCATCTGAAGATAGTCAAATAGTTTTTTTAAATTCCCTCCACAGTTACTTTAAGTAGAATAATTCAAAGTTTTCTATTATCTATTTCGGAAGAAGATTCAGCTTAAAAGGAGGCTTTCATTTTTTGCAGAGAGAACAGTACAACTTGAAATGCAGTCTCATCACATTTATGGAAAGATGATCTGATAGCCATCTCCCGGTCTGCAATATGTAGGGGTATTTCCTTTCCACTCATAGCTTTCCTTTCTAACACATATATTGCAAATATTCTAAATTAACAACAGGCTCCTTTTTTAAAACCATATCTTACATTAGTCCTACTGACATAGAACCTCCTCTGAATGCTTATCTTTTGCTGTTAGCCTGGCTGCCTGCTGCCCCTCATCTGTGCCTGGGATGTAGCCACTGGGAATGATAACACTTCAAAACACTGGTAATTCTCAAGATGGGATGCCCACTGAAGTGGGCTCCTGCACCTGAGAGCACAAGTTCTTCGCATTAAGTATTTTCTCCCCGGACCATCCTCTAACCTGGATGTGGGTTTGGGCCCTAGAAAGCACGTAGTTGCCTAGAAATGTAACTGGGTGATTGAGTCATCCTAATATGATACATTGTGACTGGAAGTGTATGGGGAAAAAAGACGGCTGATGATGAATATTTCTTTTTAAGATTTCTTCCAATTCTGAGAATCTGTGATGCTTTGTAGAATTTGTTAAGAACAGGAAGGAAAAGGAAATTGAGCGTCTTTCTCCAATCGTCCTCAGTTTCAGGGTCAATGAAGAGACTGTCTTCTTATTTTATTTTTAGATAGTGTTCCATTATAACATGGATACCTCTTGAAAAAGTGCCATAGTTCATTTGCTTGGAGGAAGCTGGTTCAATAACACCATTATATATTTATGTGGTTTTGTGGGGAAGTAAAGATCAATAGAGGTCTTTCCAGTCATGTGACCATAATGATGGTTTTCTTTCCCTGCTCTATTTATTATTTTTTAATACCTCTCTGTGAATAACACTGTCCTCATTCTTGAGTGTGATTGAATGAAAGTACTGTGTGGGCCTCCGTGTAGTGATATCACCGTGAAACTTTGGTTTTATTGAAATGGGTTTAACATTATAGAAGACATGTCCATGAAAACCATTTTGTCAGTCACTATCATGTTTCAAGATAACATTGAAGCACAAAATCAGGGAATATGTATCTTTATATATTGTAGAAAGGTACCAGATTTAATTAGCAACACTCAAGCTTTTCTTAAGTTATCACAGAAAAACACCAGGCAGAGAAACACTAAAGGAGCAAGACTGAACTGAAGTAAATGTCACTTCTTTGGATCAACCATCTCTTAAACCGTGTACACTGGATTCACTCTGTGTAGATATTTTCCTCACAAGCATAAGGGACAGAACTGCATTTTCACCACATGTTAGAGAAGGAAGGTTGTGGTGGTGAGTCTTAAGTGTGAAGGTTAGAAAGCTAGCATCTCACTCCAAACGTACCAACTGTGACCTCGCACAAACCACTAGCTGGGTCTGTCAGTGTTCTAGAAGGAGACAGAGAAGTTCAGGAACTGAAGAGTTTCCTGAATCAGCTCGGGTTCTTTCCCACGAGTAATCGGAAGACGTTGGCATGGGACAAGAGACGAGTGTGCAGTTAGTCTGAGCACGAGTTTTCTCCCAGTACTTTGGGCTGTCTCATCACAGGCGAGGCTTCTCTGGGCTGGTGCTCCTGCTGCCTGCCTCATGCCCTCAGCCATCCTTTCGCCTGCTCTTGGAGGAAGGGAGGGAGCTTCTGGCTTCGTTCTCGCTGTGATGATAAAGACTGGGGAATACCTTGGAAATGTTCGCCAAATGGTAGCTGGAAGTCTTGAGGAGTGCATTTCCTCTCCTTCAGCTCGTGGCTTAGAAGCTTCATGAAGTACTGGAGCTAACAAAACATGATGCCTAATCAGACCTGGAAGTCAACGGTCACTTGCTTAGCTTTATTTAAGCTGCCACGTATTGTTATGCGGGGGGTATGGAGAGAGGAAGGGAAGCCACTGTTAGGCAGATGATCTCATCAGTCATTTGCTGCCCAAGTGGAGGGGAGTCCTGCTGGTTCTGACTTTATTCTTCTTTGGTGATGGCTGTCTTAGTGACAGGGACATATCCAGTGTGTCCTTGATTCCCCATTGAAATAAAGCTGCCTCCCCCCTGGTGCTATTTGCTTGTCCCTGTGAGTGTCTCCGGCAGGTTCTCCCCTCGGTGCCTTTGTTGCTATGGTTGCTCCGGAATGCACGCAAAATGCTAAAAATAAATTCCAAGTGAAACTTTCCAGCTGCCTGAAAAAAAAAAAAGAGTTTTCTGGCCTCTTTGTACTTACATCCAATTGGCTCGCGGTTGATATGCTCTGAGGAGCTGGATCTGGTACAGATGCCATGCCCAGAACCAGCAGATGGGCTGGGGGTAGAGAGAAACTTCATAGGTTAAAGACTGCCAGGGGAGTCAAAGCCTGGCTCCAAGGTTCCACGGCCTTGCCTAACCGTGTGCCTCTGGGAAAGCTGTCATTTCTCAGGGTCTCAGTTTCTTTAAATGGAGAACGCAAAGAGCATCAAAGGAACGTTCTAATTTTAAGAGCGTGCTTACGCTTTCTGGTTTTGAGTTTAAAATACTTCTGTGTACTAAATTAACTCCTACATCAACTGAGTAAGCTTTGGCAGCTGGTCATCATTGCCTCAAATTATTGTCAAATGGAACTTAAAAATTAGGCTTCATGTGACCTGACGTTAGAATTCATATGAC
>NW_017732603.1:196139-200774 GCF_001890085.2 Hipposideros armiger
CCCAAAGGATGTTCTTCAGTTTTCTGTTGTTGTGTAACAAGCCACCCGAAAGCACAGCAGCTTATACAGCAACAACCACTATCTATTTTGATCACAAACCTGTGATTTGGACAGGGCTCAGCGGGGATGGTTTGTCTCTGTTCCAAACGGTGTCAGCTGGAGAAGCTCCACAGGGGACTGAAGAATACGCTTTGCGGTGGTCCACTCACATCACTAGTTTGTCTGGGCAGTAGGCTGGGGAAAACGGGGGTCTGGTGTCCGAGGCCCCCCGTGCCCCAGCAGCTGCCCGGGCTTCCTCACAACTTGGTAGCTGGATTCTAAAAGCGAGTGTAACAAGAGGACAAGTGCCACTGCCTGGCATGTTTATGATGTAACCTCAGGTGTCACACAGTGTCACTTCCACCATGCTGGATTGGTCAAGGCAGGTGCAAACACCTGCCCAGGTTCAAGGGGACTACACGCGAACATTGCCTCCTACTAGGGTGGTAGCAAGGTTCCTGAGCAGGTTGGATGATGATATGGCTGCAGCTTTCTTTGCAAAATACAGTCTGGTAGCAGGTGTCTCACAACACCAGCTGGTTATGCTGACTGTTACTGTCATTGCTACACTCTGGAGACCATATGTGCCCACTTATAGAAAAGAGGAATAAATCTAAATCAGAATACTATGTATTGCAAAAATCCTGCCAAAATTTTCAATGAAGAGACATCTCAATGGACTCACCTGGCTTCTCTGTCAGGTATCAGCCAGGTAGCTCAAGATTTGTCTCATGATCAAATGTAGTTTTGGGGGGGGGTCACAATTAAATCCATTCAGTTAAAGGTACCCTCTCTGGGCTATAGGGGTACAGAGGGCTACTATGTTTTGTCTGCCTCTAACCAAGTAAGGAAACTCCACTGTGTGGGCAAGAATTGGGGTGCATGTGTGTGTGTGTGTGTGTGCGCGTGTGTGTGTGTATTTGCATGTACTCGGGACTTTTTGGTTAGTAGGAAGGTTGGAATATATCACAGTACTACCTTACAAGAGAGCAAAAATAATATCCTTTGGCCCCAGAAAGAACCACAGTTACCATTAACAGTTCTTTTTAGAAAATCCTCTTGCGTTGTTTGTCCAGTTATATCAGAAAATATAAAAGGATACTATGCTGCTCAGGGACCAGTCACCCTCAGAGACATCATGCCCTTGCCTGGCTCTGCTGTGCATGGAACTACATTTCCCAGGCTCCCCTGCCAGCTAGGGGCCCTTGTGGGAGATTAGAGAGCTAGAAAGGAAGACACCAGGGTAATTCTTCACCTCTCTCCACTTCCTCTGGCGGTATCTGTATCTCCCTGTGTGGCAGTCAGCCTCTGCAATGGCCTCTGAGAACCCGCACTCCTGGTGTAATCACTTCCCCTTAGATGTAAGCTGCACATATTCTAATGAATAGAATTTGGCAAGAATGATGGGCTGTCACCTCCGTGGTGAGGTGAAAACAAGACTGTAACTTCTGGGCCGGCCGAGTGGCGCGATGGTTAAGAGTTGGCTTGGGATGCCAGTTCCCAAGCCAGTTCTGAGCAGCAGGGCCTCGATTAGGATCCCACATTAGGGCCAGTGACACTGTGCCCGCTACAGCTAAGACGGTGAACAACAGCTCGACCTAGAGCTGGGCTGCCGAGAGCCACTGTGAGTGGCCATCCAGTGGCCAGCAACTGATCTGCCTCACCCGGGAAGAGCGCAGTGAAATACCAACATTGGCCAGTGAAGTGATGTCCTCCACAACTAGACTGAAGAACAAAAGGACAGCAACTTGTCTATTCCCCTTCCCCGATTCCCCAATAAAATCTTTAAAAAAAAAAGACTGTGACTTCTGTCTTGCTCACACACTTGCCCTCTCACTTACTTGCTCAGATCAAGTCAGCGGCCGTGTTGTGAGCTGCTCTGTGGCCCAATGCCATAAGGAGCCGAGTCCTGCCAATAATCATTTCCATCGGCCTTCAGGCAATCATAGCCCTGGCCACCACTTAGATGACAGCTGGGGAGCCTAAGCCAGGGGACTCTGCTGATCTGTGCCTGGATTCTTTGCCCACAGAAACTGTGAGATAACACATGTGTTTTTCAGTCATGGTGTTTGGGGTGATTTGCTGCAAAACCACAGAGAACTAATACATGTGGCTGCAGCTTCCACCAGCAGCTCCTGCCTCTGTCGTCTGCAGATGGAACTGGGCCTGGGTTTTGGTGACGTCACCACTGTCACTCCAGCCCTGGAGGTGTAAAGGCTGTCTGTTCTTGCTAATTGTCTTGTTGCCTCACTGTTCAGGTTCTCAGATCCCTTATCACTTGGATAACATCCTATCTTGAATGGTTTTTGTTTTTATAGGTTAAAAGTTACAGCTTACCANCTGCTGTATAAGGCAGAGAAAGTTCTGGAAGGGATGAATGTTGGCATCTTTTTTGTTTTGTTTTGTTTTTGTTTTTGTTTTTTGGATTAGGGTTAGGGTTAGGGTTAGGGTTAGAGTTAGGGTTAGGGTTAGGGTTAGGGTTAGGGTTAGGGACAGTGTTAGGGTTAGTGTTAGAAACAGGGTTAGTGTTACAAACAGGGTTACGGTTAGAAAATGGTTAGGGTTAGTGTTAGGGAAACATTTAGGGTTGAGCTAAGGTCCAGGGATAGGGTTAGGCTGTAAGACCGGGTTAGGAACTGGGTTAAGGTTAGGGTTAAAGTTAGGATATGGTTAGGGTTAGTAACAGCGTTAGGTTTAGGGTGAGGGACATGGTAAGAATTAGGGTTAAGGACATGGTTAGAGACAAGGTTAGGGTGAGGGTTAGGTTTTCAGACAGTGCTAGGGTTAAAGTTATGTAAAGGATTAGCATTAAAATTAGTTTTAGAGACAGGATTAGGATTAGGGTGAGGCTTAAGGACAGGGTTAGGATTAGGGTTATGGACAATGCTAGGGTTAGGTTTAGGGTTAAAGACAGTGTTAGAATTAGGGTTAGAGGCAGTGTTAGCATTATGGTTAAGGACACTGTTAGGGTTAGAATTAGCAGTTGGCATTTTTTATATCTCATAACCACAAATAAGCCTAAGCTTTCACTCTGAACAGCTGAAAACCAGACAAGAATAAGCTGATTTAATTTGGGTGTATCAACTTTAGGAGCTGTAGTGAATCTGTTTGTGTCATCGAACAGCTCGAGGCTGAGACTGTACTCAGAGAAGCCCTGTGCATGGACCCTGCATGCAAGGGGCAGAACTGTGGTCATCCATACAAGCCGATGCCTTCCTCCCAAACTGCCCCTCACACTTACCTCCTGTTGTGGTCTAAGTATGTAGATGTGTGTGGTAGTGGGGAAACTCACGGCATGTGAATGACTCAAGTGTGGCTAGTAGGTAGTTTGTGTCAGTGCCATCATGGTAAACTATAATGAGGACAAAGTGGCAGGTGGCACATCACAAATTGCAGAGGACAATTAATTATCCAAGTAATCATTACAAGCATCTTCTAAATTAGAACCTGTCTATTTCATAGATGAAGGACCTTCAGTTCACTTTTCCACAAATATTCATTGATTACCAAATTTATATAAGGTATGGTAAAACCCATACTATAAAGATGGTTATTTATGTCTTTGCAAATTACTTAGATAAATGAATATTGCTTCCTTCTATTAAATCACACGTTTTTTGAACTGGATGTTGTTAAAAGGGAGGAACGTGGTTGAAACACAAGCAGCAGCCTGAGCCAAAGGGAGACAGCAGGGAAACACGGGCCCACAGCGCTAGAGGTGAGAGGACGGCTGGGTAACGGAGAGAAGAACACGGGGGTCAGACCTTAGTCCATGAAGGGAAGCACAGAAGGTGAAGATGGCAGAGAAGGAGGTGCCATTAAAATTTGTGAACAGAGAAGTGGCAAGACCAGAGCTGTGCTAAGACTTAATCTGGTAAAGTTGTGTATCACAGTGAGTTGTGCCAGTTTGTTCAAATGGATAAGTCTGGAGGAAAAAGGGGTAAAAATGATTCCATATGCTCATAGACTGAAGTAGACACAGGGTTATTGGATGCTCAGCTGGGAAATTCACATCGGAACAAGGCTCCCCACTAGCATGACAAGAGGATTTAGAGAAAAGTCATGCTCGGGCATTCGTTTTTTTGTGTACAGATCATGCTATCCGTATGCGTCAGCTAAGGTAGAATGTCCTTTCTTGTGTTCTTGGAAGCTGCTGGGAAGGTATTTCATTGGTAAAATTGACTTTGCCTCCCTGCAGCTCTATGTTTTGAGGTATTAAAGCTGAGCCCACTCTTATACCCGTAGGCCCTGGCCCAGGACCCCTAGATGAGTAAATGATGTGTTTACTAATGAAAGGGCAGCAACATTGCTGGAGAAACCCCTCATGTAGCCCATATTATCTTCCCAGGAAATTACAAAACTATATCAAACCATATAAAAGTCATTCCTAATATCCCAACTGAGGATAGGATGGATGAGAAGGAAAAGAGAGCGGAGGTGAAAAAGCCAATCAGGAGTTTATTGCACTGGTTCTGGAGAGAGTTAGTTGGAGCCTAAACTACATTCTCTCTGGTGGCAGAGAGAATGGAAAAGCAGAGACATCTCACAAAGGGAGAAGAGGGAGAAGCTGGGTGGGCAGGGGAGAGGGCTCAATGA
>NW_017732603.1:205739-262723 GCF_001890085.2 Hipposideros armiger
ACAGTAACATGTAAGATGGACTTAAAGCAAATTCGGGACTTCATATAGGAGAGTCTCAATTGTCAACTTTAAAAAATTTTTTTTTTATTGGGGAATTAGGGGATAGGAACAGAGCTGGGGAATTGGGGGAAGGGGAACAGACAAGTTGCTCTCGTTTTGTTCTTCAGTCTAGTTGTGGAGGACATGTTGCTTCACTGGCCCAAGTTGGCGCCATCATTGTGCTCTTCCCAGGCGAGGCAGATCAGTCGCCTGCTTCTGGACGGCCACTCACTGCGGCTGCTGGCCGCTCACGCTGGCTGCTGGCTGCTGGCTACACACAGAAGCCCATGGCAACCCACTGCAGCAGGGGCTGCAGCCTACACAGTCGCTGGCGACTCACGGCAGCCCAGCTCCAGGTTGAGCTATTGTTCAGCATTTTAGCTATAGAGGGCAGTGTCACTGGTCCTCATATGTGGGATCCAAACCAGGGCCTTCTGGCATCCCAAGCCAGCTCTTAATCAATGTGCCACTCGGCCGGCCCTCAGTTGTCAACTTTTTGATGGTAGGACCCGTCTTACCTGAATGATGAATGTTCTGTCATGAAGAGCAACAATCGTGGGAGTGAAAATGGATCACAGGTGAATCAGCGAGTGGCAACAAAGATGAATAATACTTTCATACTCTCTGTGGTGTCCCAACTATTCCCAAGTGAGAAGCTGGATTTGCAGTGTCTTCCCTCTGTGTGCTTTTTTGTTTTTCTAATTAGCTTTATCTATTTTCCTACTTATACATGGGATAAACTTTTCTCACGACAGCTACAAAAAGTAACAGCATTATGTTTGGATGTCATGTCTTGTTTCCTTTGGAAAGAGACAAAAAGGCTTAGTTCGACAAGTTTCATTTTGTGAAGGAGGGTGAAAACGCAGGTGAAAGTTCTGTAGATGTATTGTGATAGTGGAAGCTGCACTCAATAATAGAAGTAACTTTGGTCTTCTCCCCAGCTAAAACAGAATTTTTCTAGAAACCTCAATAACTGTGTCAGTACAAATGCTGCCTGAAAATTTCAAGAACAAGTGGTTATGCTAAAGTTTTTTTTTAATTAAAAAAATGCTCATTCAGATTGAAAACACTGAATGGATCATACAGAATTTAAGAAATTAAGGACTGAAAATTATTCCCGTGTCACGTGTAGAAGGGCTTATGTCACATTCAGGGACTTTAACGTTTACATTTCCTCAGATCTGTCAGTTAGATTTGATTTTTCTCACTCATATTCGCAATCAGGATGTAAAAATGGATGAACTAATAAAACAAAGAAAAAGCTGTAAACTTAGTGAAACAACAATTTCAGACAAACAGACCAGCTTAAAATCTTTAGGCAGTAAATGTAGGTTTAGGTTCAGGAGATTTCATCTAAAAGAGTAAAAGAATTCTTTCTGCATTATCTCTAAACTGGAAACTATTTCATTGGATTTGGTTTAAAAACAACCTTGATATAATGTAACCTTGAGCTGAGGCCAGTGGAAAAGTTAAAATACAGGGAAGTATTGCCTTCATCGGAGTTAGGGAGTGAAAAGGTGAAAATAAGAGAGAAGTGACAGCTAAAAAGGAATTGGGAAAGGCATCTTAATCTGAAACAGGCTTCTTCTCCACTGGTGAATATATGGCAGTCTTTGGGGTTGACTTTTGAGCTGATTTGAGCATCATATCTCTTCTGGACTGCTGGGATGGATTCAAGTCCTAGCAGCAATCCTATTTCTTTTAGAATTAGTTATCTAGTTATTGTCTCTCCCACTAATGACTGAGCTCTAATTTATCTTTGCAACCACAGTGCCTAGCACAATGCTTGGCATACACCAAGAATATCTGATGGATTGATGGATGAGTGGATGGTTGGATGAATGAACGGGAAAGAAAATGAATGAATAGGCATTTGCATTTATCACAGGTTGTTTTACATCCTTGTCACATGTCCTGTACTCTTTGGGGTTTTACAAGCCTCAAACTAGATGTGAACCAGTTTCAGCTCTGCAATAGACCTATGGCATTGCACCCCTGTCCCCCAGGAGGGCTCCCAGCACACAGTAAGAGTTTCAGACCTACATGCTCGTTAAGTGACAGTGCTGGAGAGAGAGTGTCTGATCTCCAAATACCATGTAAGAAACCAAGATTGCTGATATTACTTTATAGGAAAGAGGGAAAACAGACCGTTTGCAACAAACGAGTTCAGCGCTTAAACCCTACGTTTACAGGAGACCCAGAAGCACTTTCCCCTTTGGGGTCTTCCCCCCCACACAGTGATCTCCCCTTCACCAGATCCTCTCCTTTTACCCATGAGTTGGGGGTGAAGTGCCAGCAAATTTGATTTTATTGTTCCACATGAATACCAGTCAATTTTCCAAGTGGGAATACTAAAGATGATAATTGTATGTTGTCAACCGTGTCAGGATGGGTCCTCTGTAGTGGTTTCCTGCTGCTAAACCACTGAAAGCATGAAAGGATGGGAACAAGAGCCAATGAAACGCAATGTGGTATATTCTTTGAACTCATGGGAGCCCCCTGTTTGAAGCATACCACTAATTTGTGTATAGATGTATAGATAGGCATAAACATGGTTATCATTTTTTTTCTTTAGGGTTAAGCTTTACTGAGGGAGTATACTGAGTAATAGTCAGTGGAAGGTAGGATAATAAATGACCAGGCTGCATACTTCAGACACTTGTGTAAATATCTTGGCCACGATGTTGTANAAAGTCAGTGCTGGGGAGGCTTAGGTATTAAATTAAAAGGATATAGACTTAAGAATGAGATGATATCAACATAGTAGAGATAACAGAAACATAAAATAGTTAAATGTTTTCTGATTATAAAAGATGTCTGTGCTAATTCTTAACTTGAAAAATCTCTAAAGTTAACATTATTTGATTTTCTACTAATATAGTTCTGACACTGTTTAATTTCTGAGTTATAGTAATTATATTAACCTGAGCTATAAAAAAAAAGGTAAAACAAAACCCAAGGTAATAAGAAATATGTTCATGAATGAAATGGAAATCTCACGCTTTGTTATATAGCTGATTAGTGCCAATAATATTTAATACACATTAAATGTGAAGGATTCAGTGATTCCACTAAATTCTCTCAGGGCAGCAGCTTATTACAATTCTCTAGTTACGGAAAAGCAACAGAGGCAAAAAAAAAAAGGGTTAACTAAGATTCTACAATTGGCAGATATTGCTGTCAGAAATGGTATGCTAGGGCCGGCTGAGTGGCGCGTTGGTTAAGAGTTGTCTTTGGACACCAGCTTTGAGCAGCAGGGCCCCGGTTCTGATCCCACATGAGGGCCAGTGACGCTGCGCCCTCTATAGCTGGGGTGGTGAACAACAGCTCGACCTGGGCTGCTGTGAGTCGCCGGCAACGGCGTAGGCTGCAGTGGGGCTGCAGTGGGCTGCCGTGAGCTACCGTGAGCGGCTAGCAGCTGGTGTGCGCTTTCATGAGCTGCCGTGAGCCGCTGTGAGCGACCATCCAATCAATGATCAGCAAGCAACTGCCTCGCCCGGGAAGAGCTCAATGATAATACCAACATGGGCCAGTGAAACGACGTCCTCCACGACTAGGCTGAAGAACAAAAGGACAGTAACTTGTCTGTTCCCCTTTCCNCTTTGTGTTTTATTTCATACAACTTGTCTTTGGGGAAGAAACAATCACACTCTTATTATTGATGACTTGTGCTATTGCATGGAGAAGAGGTGTGGATAATGAACATAATAGGTCACCCTAAAGCAATTGCTTCTTGTTATTAGGACAGAGCTGGAGAGATCACTTTATCATAATTACTTGCCCACATACACCCTCAACACTCACCTTTCACACTTTCTTCTCCAATTTCCTTTGGGAAATAGCTGGGTAGATAATGGAGAGAATAAATGTAATGGAGAAATGGCCATGTTTAAAACATAGCAAAACCATGAAGAAATTGGGGTTCTGGCCCTACGTACTCAAGAGACAAAAAGCCCATTTGCATTTTCCAGGTTTTACACCCTCAAAGGTGCAAAAACTTATGAGTACAGCCTCTTCCTTTGTGCTCTACTCTCAAAAAAAAAAGCAAAAGCAAGCAAACAAACAAACAAAAATACATGCATAGCATTCCTCAAAGCTCCTTAAGCAGTGGCCAAGTTGTTCAGACAGATTTATCTGCATCTCTTATCAAATGTGGTTAGAGAGACAAGACATAGATTGTACCTATTACAATAATGATGAAGAGTTTGAGATAATATCTGCAAAGCCTAGTGACACACATGACCACAGATTCCCCAGACTGGCTGCAGGTACAGAGGGGCCACGCTCAGAGTAATCAGTGGTCCTTCTTTGGGTCTCACCCCCATCTAATACCGAACACCACCTGTCTATAAGATCCTTGGCTGGCTCACGTGTTTCTGGGCAAGTTTAAGGGATGAGTCTCAAGTCCTCCAGGCTGATTCTACTGGTAGCTGTGTGGCTGCCACCATGTGCATCGTGGCTCCTGGGCCACTGCCGCTGGTAGGAGCCGCAGCTTCCTTTACCGGCCGGGGTAAAGCCACAACTGCCAGATACCACCGCCTCCATGAACCTCTTTTGCCCCCTTCTTCCCTGTCCTAGGACCCTGACAGGCCCTGCTGAGGCTTCTGCCACTTCATGCTATGCACTGCTACAGATATGCCAGTGCTATTTGGAGGCCAGGGCTGAATCTGGGGACAATCTTGCTGTGTTGGGTCACATTGTAATAGAAGAAAACAAGCACAACTTGCTTGCATCCTACTACTACACTGGTTGTCAATTGATGATTTTCAAGTATGGCCCTATTTCTCTCCATCATACAGCTATGGTACATGGAGGCAGGTTCCTAGATAAATTGATATGCACGGCAGCCATCATTTGGTCCTGAGAATCAGGCCTCCCCTCCAACTCTGAGAGGTTCTATAAGTGACCAACTGAGTCCTTTTCCCTGGGATGAATTGGTTCCCTCTGGACATGTTTGACCCCCTGCGGGGGCAATAAACTGTCACTGGGCCCATCTCCCCATTCACCAGGTAAGGTTGGGGCCTTTGGCAAAAGCTATTAGGAATTCAGTTGTAGATCAGGCTGTGAAGGAGGGCTTCATGAGGGAGTCGATCAAGACCGTTACATGCTTCCTGTCTTCACAGTTTCCATTCTAGTGGGAAAGACAGAAGAAACACACACACACACACACACATACACACACACACGCACACACACACGCACACGCACATGCACACGCACATGCACACACAAGCAGGAGGTTGATGATGGGCTGGTTTGGGGTGCCATGAGAAGACACAGGGGTGACCTAACCTAGTGCAGGGATCAAGGAGGATCTTCCTGAGGGAGACCTTTGAGACCTGGAGGACGAATAGGAGTTACCAGGCAAAGGTGGCAAGAGAGTGGAGTTGTGGGCAGACAGAGGAGGTAGTGGGGGCCGGGCCAAGGGGTAAGGTTTGATCCTGGGATCATCGGATGGAAGCCTTTGAAAGTACAGAAGCCTTTGAATGGGGGGAGGCGATCTGACTTGTGTGAATGAAGGACTGCAGTGGGGCAGATGGAGGAGAGAAAAGTGAGACAGGAGACACAAGACCATTTAGGAGTCTGTTGCTATTGTCTTGGCAAGATATGGATGCAGGAAGGATGAGGAGAAGCAGATATAGGCAACAGATACTTAGGAGGTAGAGTTATAAGCCTGGTCTCCGTTTGAATGAGTGCAAGAGAGAGAAGCAGGTGTTAAGAAGCTCTAGGTCTCTGACATGACAGATAAATGGGTGGTGATGCCATTACTGAAATACAGGTCACAGGAAAGGAGTTGCGGAAGGCATACGATGGTCAAATTTGGAATATATGGTATTTAAGGTATACTGAGTTTGAGTTATGGGATACCAAGCACATCCTTGAAAGTAAGTCTTATTTGTCACTATAACCTCAGTGCCTTGTGCAACACTGCATCCTCTAGGTGACCGGTCCCTGCTTGTTGAATGAATAAATGATTAATGCACACAAAAGGCGTTGTCTGCCTTATTTTCACCCAATTGCTTTCAACTTTTTCTAACATTTTCCTGAGGGGGGTGAATCATTCCATCCACTTTGCAGAAAGGTTTGGACAGTAGTCACCAGGTGCTGTGAAATGTCTTGCACATTGAGTCTGCTTAGAGTAACTAAAACTGTTGTTACAGGAGACTTAAAATTCAGAAAGCAAGGGCTTGCCAAACTAAAGGGGGTTTGGCTGCTGTAGATTCATAACCAATATTAAAACATCATAACATGTAAAAAGTAAATACATATCTACATATGTGTGTGTATACATATATACGACTCTTCTGTGTTAATTTCTTTAGAATTATTTATCTAGCGAGTATGTATGGTGCCTTTCATTGTTACTATTGATAGACGCCATCTAGTGGTATAGAATAGCAGCTACTCATAGATCAATTCTACTTACTGTACATATATGTTATCATTACTTTGTTATTTCTTAAAAGTAGAATCCAAAACACTGGTTCAAGAATACTGTTAAGTCCCAAGTAAGAATAAAAATGTAAATCTACTCTGGCAAAAAAACAGAAAAAAATACAAGACTTTATCTCGCGGTGCAATGCACCCACTCACTCCTTTCTCCATTCATCAGATGTTTATGGAGCCCTACCCTGTGCCAGGTGCTGTGTGAGGGGCTGGAATTAAATCCCAGCCCTACCTCGCAGGCTAAGAAGCCACGGCACACACTGGGCTCCACGGTGTTTTCAGCACTCACTGTGGGCTGACCACTGTGCTTAGCACTTCAGACCCAAGTCCCGAGGGTTCATCACCACAGCTTCGAGGTAGGAAACCCCTATTTTTCAGATGAGGAAAATGGGACTTTGAGATGGAATCGTGTATAGTCATGTATCTAAGAAGTGTCCAAACTAGATCATGAGCCACACTGTCTGACATCAAAGCGTGTGGGCTCCTAAAAATTCTACTATTTGGTCTACCAAATCAAGCACAGGTGGAAGGTGCTTTTGAATTACATACAGTTTAGGGCTTTTTTTTTTTTTTTTGTGAGGTGAAGCCAGAGGACAGAAGACAGCTGCTTTAAGGGTGATACATTTTGTGTCAGTCATTTAGCTGTGGGTCTGGATTGGAGAAGGAAAAGGGTAGAAAATGTGAAGAGCTATGGCCGAGAGTTTGACTCATCAGAAAAGAAATAACCTATCTGTTTTGGAAGATTCTTGGGGGCACACTGGGTTGGGCACATTACAGAGAAGACCAACATATGGGAATTCTTCTTTGAGAAATGTATGGTTAAGAAAACAAGAAACCGTTCCCTTCTGAAAGATATTTGTCACTGATTTTTGATCACTCCATCCATATTGCCTTTCCAGGTTTCTGTGGCACATATCTGTACACACTAAATTTTTAATGTACTGCCTTTGCGTTGTTCTTAGAATTGTTTCCTATGTAAAAATCCCAGCTCAGCTGTATTGCACTTCCTTGAGGATGGTCTCGTTATTTATGTGTAATAATCTTCTGCCTCCCCAGAGCAGATCTGAGCACTTAGTTCTCCAGATATAATTGCAGAATTGATTTTTTATTAGAAGGGTTTCATCTTAGGCTCCTATGGGTGGTATGTGATATTTAGCATATTATTTGATAACTTACATTATTTTGTTGGGCTCTATTTGAATAGGAACACGTGCTTTATTCTTAGGACTACTGGTATACCAGGGCCAGTAACCCAGCTTTCTTAGCTGCAGCTTAGCATTTTTTTTTTAATAGCTGCAGAACTTGGCACTTCTTACTTCACAAGTTTGTTGTAAGATGCTTCCGTTTTGAAGGGAAGGTGAAGCTGTGCCCATGTGCTCATCCACTGGGAGGATTTCCCCTGTGAGAAGAAAACGAGACCTGGCATGGACGCAGCACATGTCAGTGTTTGTTATATAAATAAATACGCCTGTGCTTGGCCATAGGGCACGGCTGTTTCCCACACACGCCTGGCACAGCTGGCTCCCGTGTCTGTCCACTGTGCTTCCTCTCACCAGCAGGGCTGTCTTTTCCTTGCTAGGCAGGTTTGATATCCTGGGTGAAGCCTTCCCCTTTGGCCCCAGCTTTGCCAGTTGACGGCTGTGTCTCCTGCTCTCCCCATGGGCGCCGCTCATTGGTGGTCTTGAGCACCTTCTCCCAAGTTCTGTTCCTTTTGAAATGCACGACTGTGGTGTACAACCCGCTGGGTGCTTTGAGTTTACCATAATGCCCTGAACGTAGTATGCAATCAATACATATTTGTTGCAAATTATAAATATTCATTTGACTTAAAAGAAATACTTTAAAAAAGAGCGCTGAAAGCAGAAAAGGGAAGGAGGAAATGATGGTGGGAATCGAACCCCTTACTTAACTTAGCCATTCAGGTTCCTTGAAGTGCATGCATATCATCTGCAAGTAGACTCTTGCTGTAGTGTGTCAAGGAAATAAAACTCCTGTTTTGCTAAGTTCAGAGGTAAATAGGCATGGCAACCAACCTAGGTCAGCCAACAAGCTCAAAACACTGGAACAAGGTAGACAGCTGGTATGCCTTTGAACTCTGTGCCTCTTTATACCTTTTAGAGAAAAACAGGTAAGACTGATGTTGGAATTATTTCAGAAGAAGTTGACGTGCTGATTCACAGTTGTAAAGAGAATTAATCCCTTGAGTTTGTTTCTTTAGGAACTCCAGGAAGGTGATGAAATTCACAAGAGAAGAGAGAAAAAGTGAGGCTTAGGAAATCTTGACCTCTGGGAAGGTGAAAGTGAGAAAATAAACATGGGATAGTACACTCTAGCTTTCAGGCAAATACAAATTTGAAATTTTACACTTCATAGTCGATATTTTTTCTTTAAAACTTTAGCAAAATTTATAGCCTTAATAGCAAAGATTTTTTTTTTTTTACTAAGGCATCCTCAGGCCAAAATGATAAACTAAACTATCTTAACAGGTGCTGCAATCCCAATCTCCACCCTCAGTTTACCTTTCCCTAAAAAAGCGAGTGAGAAAGGACACGAGCATTAAATCTAATAATATTTCTAGAATATTTTCTTCGATAAGGAAGATCCACAATCATTCCTGAGCTTGGTCTCTTGAGTCTCTCTCCCAGTCTGCCACAAGGCAGACACCCTGTGGGTCTTGTCCTGGACTATACTGCCACTGTCCCCTTGACCAAGCACTGCCAAGGGGCTCAGTACGTTTGCTGAGTGAGGCCAGGAACATTCTGGTGAGGGAGGGCTGCATGTCACCTGGGCTCTGGGAAAGTCAGAAGCTCTGATGGGCTTTCATAAATGCACACAGCTCTTGTCTCTGCACTGTCAACTGCAAGCATTTTAAAAGATGCTGCCAACTTTGATAGTGACCAAAGGACTTGGCATATTTCAATTTCAGTTTGCAAACCCCAAGAAGAGGGATGGTAAGGCAGGAGAGGGACAGAATGTGGCTAACATCATCATTGAGTGTCTGGTTCCCTAAAAGATCATTATGTATTGGACATTAAGGAACACACCAAAGGTGCCTATCAGACAATGGACAATTGGCTCAGGCAGTCACTGCCTTAGGGGTCAGAGCCCTGGGGGAGAAGATGTTCTTATCCTCATGGCCCTTACAGAACAGTGAGAAAGGCAATGACCCATGCAATTACACGAGTGAGAGAAGTACTGTGATAACGTGCTATGAAGTGCATCCTCTCTAGGCACCCCAGGAAATGTCCCTCCATGTGGGATTTTGTTCAGACCTGTGTACAGCATCTACAACGTGTGAGATGGTGAGCTCCTGGAGAGCACGGCCTATGTCCGATGCGTTTTTATATCCCCCACACCCAGGGCCTTTGGAACATCACAGGGCCTCCATAACTGTTGAATGAATAAATGACAATTTTGTACAGGCTGAGAATAAAGGGACAGTTGGGAAGCCCATTCAAGCCTGGAGAAGGCAGGAATTTTGTCATGTCATAGTATTACTCTTTGAGATGTTTTATTATACCCATTCCCATATATTACAGCCATATTTTAAAAAAGATAAAAAGATTTTACAATGTGTACATGCTTTATATCACAGAGAAATATAGCATGGGAGGGCCTGCCTCGAATGTTTCACAGGGTTCTGTTCTAGGGCGTGTTGTGATAGGGAAGTATAGGCATTATCTATACAGGAAGAATTCCACCTCTAGAAAGGGCAGAGCTGAAAGCCCCGAATTCAGTCTCCAGAAGTGCATTGCAGTGTGAAGTCGGCTCAGGAACCCCTGGAAGGTAAGTTAGAGGCTACCTACACCAGTCCATTCCTGCTTGTAGAATGTGACCCCCACTATCATTAGGCAGAGTCGGCTCCAGTCTAGCTTAAGGGTCTCCTGCGATCCTTTAAACTCAGCAACCAATGCAAGGTTCAATCAATTTACATGAATGGACAATCCAACACCTCCTAGGAAAACAGAGAAGATGGGTATAAAACGTTGGTTTCCTCCTCTTCTGGATAAAGATCCAAGAGCATTCCTCCCTGGGGTTGAGGGCTGCCTGAAGGGCGGGGTAGGCGGGGCCGGGGGCTCCTGGAGTGCGTGTCCCTTTCAGCTTTCCTCCTGATTTCTAAGGGTCTCATCTCTACAGCATTTCTGCGTGCAAGCACCGACCTAACCTCATTCGAACGTTCTATTTATTTATGCCTTTTTCTGTGCAACCTCCCACCACAGTCACCGGGGGCAGAGGCACCACCTGGGCGGTCCAGGGTCGCCCGCCGGGACCGGCACACAGGAGGGGCATCACTTCTGTGGTCTGGGGGCGTCCTTCCGGGCTGGCTCACAGAGGAGGCTTTGCCCGAGCGGTCGGGGGGCGCTCCCCGGGGCTAGCACACAGTACCGGCTGCCCCTCTGCTCGTCTTCTTGTGAATACGGCGAAGGCGATGCGGTGGTTCGGATGGTCGCCTGCTTCGGCGACTCTGGCGTTCGGGGCAGGTGCCCGCGCAGCGCCCGCAGCTGCCTGTGTCTTGTCGGCCAGTGACATTCAGGACTTCGCGGCGCGGGGACCCGAACGCCAGGTGGGCGCGATTCTCCCAACTCCAGAGAGTCGAGGCCCGGCGGGGTCACGACTGCGCAGCGGGCGGCTTGGAGCCAGCTTCGGGGGTCCGCTTACCCCTGGCAGCCGGGCGAACAAATCCAGAGGAGAATGACGACGGCTTTACCCCTGGGCGAGTCCAGGTAGGCTGCACCCCCTCGAGGCCGCAGCTCCCTCCCCAGGAAGGAGCCCGAGCCCCTTCGGGACACGCCGCTCCGGTGCGCCGGGGCTTGGGAACTGCGCACTGGCTGCGCAAAGAGCTCGCGGGCCCGCGGGACGGACGGCGTCCTGGCCCAATCGCGGGGCGGGGCCGAGGGGGCCTGCAGGCAGCGACCAATGGGAGGCCGCGGCGCGGGCGGGGGGCGGTGCCTCGGGCCGGGCGGGCGGGCGGCGGCGTCGGCAGGCAGACCCAGAGCTCGGGAGGAGCCGGCGGAGCCGGAGGAGGACGGCGGCGGCGGAGGAGGAGGAGGAGCAGCGCCGCGCGCCCGCCTCGGCCGCCGCCTGCCCGCCCGAGCGCAGGCCGACAGCTCCAGCGCAGCCGGCGGGTCCGGTCGCCTCCCGCCGGAGCCCGGAGCGGGCAGAGTCCGGGCGGATGGGCAGAGCGGGGCGGCGGGCGTCCAGGCGGCGGCCGGGGTACGCTCCGCGCGCTCGCGGGCTGTAGCTGGTCCCGGAGGTCTGCGTCTCTGAGGTGCGTGTCGGGGCGAGCGGATGGAAGCCTGCTGGTGGTGTCTGGGGACGGTCTCGGTGGGGACTGTCCCGCGGTGAAGGGTCTGCCCCTGGGGGGCTGGCGGCAGGCGGCTCTGGGGCGCAGGGAGCCGGGGCGCGGGGTCCTGCTCGCAGACGCGCCCGCGCTCCCGAGCCTAGTGGAAGCGGAGCCGCCACCGCTGGTTCTCAAAGTTATCGATCGGCTGAAAGGTTATTTCCGTCTTGGTGACACGCTCACTAATGAGGATCTCCTCTGGGCGCCCGGCGACTCCTCTGTGACTAACCTCAGAGAAAAGATAAAAGGTTGCCGGACGCGGTGCACCGGCGCGCTGGGCGAGGTTCCTGCCGAACTTGCTGCGGGTGATTCCCGGGGAGATGGTTCCCGGAGCGCCCTACGCGCCGGGTCCCCCTTTGTAGGACCGCGAGCGGCGGGCGACCCTCTCACTCGGTGCGACCTTCCTTCGGAGTCAGGCGCCCTCTCGCCGCCCCAGGCGCCGAGTCTGCTGCGTCCTCCGCTCCGGTCCCGTTCGGGTCCCCACGTTATTAAAGCTAGTTTGGCCGTGTCCTGGGAGTATCCTCATGAGCACCTCGGATGAATTCCCAACCGTGCCGCAAACCCGAAGAATCAATTTCGGTTCGTCATCTAGGAGCGCGAGGAGGCTCCTCGGGAAGGGAAAACAAGTTGGCATTACCCCTCTGGGAGGTATTTGTCATCATTAACCTGCTTCAGTTCAATTAATTCAGCCCGAGATGACTCCAGCGTGAGTACTGAGAACATCGAGTGCACTGGTCACCGAATTGTGGCCACCAAACAGGATTTTGGTTAAAATAAAATAATAGAGATTTTGGGTTTTGCTTAGATTTGGACTTGGTTTTGGTAAGGATGGTCTCTTTCTCTCTCTCTCTCTCTCTCGTTTTTTTTAAACAAAGAACCTTGGTGATTCTCATAGGTTTGCTCAGTAAGTTCAAAATAGTCACTTAGATTTCTCTTTTCTTTGCCTCTTTTGTCTGCAGTTTTCATTTCTAAACGTTAACACTAGATGGCTTTCTTATGACAGGCATTTAGTGAACTGAGCATTTGAGTCGCCTATGTGCAATCAGGTTTTAATTTTTACAGTTTTACAATTAGTAATGGGAGGGACTAATACTGTTGTTGCTTTCTTTGAAATGTGTTACTTCCCCATAAAATCGATATTTATGCAGATTTCAAAAGGTGGTCTATTGTTTCTGCATTCCTAAAGATGAATTTCTAGAGACAACTTGGTTACTGTTTGTAGTCACAAATTTGAGGGTGTCTGTTTCATGTTTTGCCTTTATAGTTGAAGAATTCAAAGTTCTATGGTAAGACTTGTAATTCTGTTTAGACAGTATTCCCACTTACGATGTTTACCACTTGATTTCGTACTTCACTGCTTGATTTGGAGAGGTATAAAAGAATATTATTCATGGGAAAGTACAATCTTTCTTGAGTTTTGGATACAATTAGCATTGATTCTGGCTAAAGTTTCCACTCATGCATTTGAAGAAGTGTACTTGAAGTATGTATGGATGATTCATACCAAGGATTATGTTGGTGACAACTTTCTTTTTCCCCAGCCGATAGTTGATGTTTGGCTTTTAGTTTTTAAGCACAACCCCTTTTATGAGAAGTACAATAGCCTCTAGTTGGCCCTTTCAGCAACAGCAGGTTCTCAGTTATGTGTTTTCAGTGCTTTCTTCAAAAGCAAGACCATAGCAGCCTGTCCAAATCTTGCCTAAGTAGCAAACTTATTTATAAGCTGGAGAAATACCTTGAAATTGTCGTTATAGCTGTCATTTATTGTGTGCCTTGCCCAACTTAAAATATAACATGTTGAATTTGTTCTAAATCAGAGTGTATTCATAAAAAACTGAAGGGGAAAAACAAAAGCTAGCAAACATCTGGGAAGTAGGAAATGAAATGAAATCAGAAACAGCTTTTATCAATACCCACATGCTACCTATAGATGGGGCGAAGTGAATTTGGATAAGAAGCAGTGTAACATTTGGTCCAGACATACAGCAGGAGATAAATTATAGGTATGGAGGTGGGGCTTCTGGCTTTGGAGTATGGGCTGCAGATTTTCCCCAGCTGAGTTAAGTGTATATTTTTCGTCAAATGCTTTTTATGTTTTTAAAATTTTCCTTTCTCAGAGAGCTTTACTTGTATGGAATGTAATAGGGGAATTATGAGAGCATCATGACTTGGCATTTATGGTGCTTATTGTAGTCAAGTAATATGGGTTTATAAATTTTTTTCACCCCTTTTCCCGACAGGAATGGTATTTTGAAGAATTTTTGATACTGGAGCTTAGTAAACTCCTGTCTACCTTAGGGGATCTTTTTACCTGAGGCAAAAGGGGTAGCGAGTTACTCATTTTGAAAATCTGTCTATTATTGAAAGTGAGGAAATACTAGTGAGCTACCCTGAAAGGGCAATTGTCTGGTAACTCAGACCGGTTTAAAAGTGCTGTGTTTGGTCATCAAAACTGGTTTAAAAGGGGTTGCACGTTTACTGCATACTTTGCAAAGAACTGTGTGTTTATGTGAATACAGCTCCCTAGCCCCCAGCCATAATTGGTAAATGCAGGGGGTTTTTTTTGTTTTTTTTTTTAAGATTGGGGACTGCATTGAGTCTTTGAACTTATGATCTACTTATGGTGGTGGTTTAGGATTACAAATCCTTTCAAAAGCATGCTGAATTTGAAGAAAATTTGGACTGTTATTGTTAACTAGAAAGCAAGACAAAGTTGTTGCTTGTTTTTTTCTTTCTGTTTTGAACTTGAAGGAGATGTGCACTGCAGTCCTAAAGAATACACGAAGCCATGTTCTAGATTTTCTCCTTCTATAATGTACCTAATTCCTTTGCAGGGTGATAGGATGGAAAGAGCCCTGGGCAAGAGGGACAGGAACCTGTTTGCTGCCTCTGTTGCCTGTCACAAATGATTTGAATCAAGTGTTTTCATGATCCCTTTCAGCACCAAACTCTTAGGTTTCTTTAACGTTTAAAATAAACATATTAGAGTAATGAAAATGACTGATTGAGATAGTGTACATTTTTTCATGATTATGTGTTTTCTTTCTTTGGCTTATAGTAAGTTTGTATGTGAACATTCATGAGAGTTACAGCTTACTTGGCTTACCTTGAAATCAATGATTCAGAAATTGATTTTCTGTTCCAATCACATTTAGCTGTGAGTCCTTTGAAAGGAGGGGTAAGAATATGATAGGAATGTAAATGCCTTAAACTTAAGAGGTAAATTATTTTGATTCTTTCTGAACTTGATTCATAAACTTTGGTTCCAAAGAGTGGTCAAAGGGAGGTGATCTGATCCATAGTAGAGGTTCTGTTTCTTGGGAGATTTCATATTTAGTGTAACCCAATTCCTTGATACTTCTTTTTTTTTTTTTGGGTACTACATTGTAGAGCCAAATTTCATGATAGGAAAGAAGAAAAGATGCAGTAGGCAGAGTCAGTCTAGTCTTGTCATCTCTGTATTAGAAAGGTCCTTACAGTTATCCTTTTATGTTGTCCCTATACTTTTTGTTTTCATCCACCTGTAAAATGAAAAAGCAAAAAACAAAAGCAAATTTAAGCGATTGTCAGATTTGTCAGTATTTGATGTTGCTGCATTGAAAATGTACACCAGCAATTACTATCTACTGTCAGTGCATTTCATCAAGATATTTTGGTTTCCCTGTCCCCCTGCCCTCCCCCGACCCCAAAAGGAGGGATATATATATACTATCTGACAAACTAAAATCTTTTCCATCCAGAGAGGACATTTGTTAAAATTATCCCATACATGAATATGCACTCACCCATACACATGCATATGTACCTCCCCACACACATGCACTCACCCATACACACGTGCATGTATACCCACCTCTACATGTGTGCATATGTACCCCCCCACATACCCCCCCCACACACACACACACGTGCACAGACACTTTTCCCCTTTGCACGGGCTGGTGAATACTTCACTAAGGACCAGGGTTTGGAAATCACTGACCAGCTCAACTAAGCCTTCTTTGGAGATTGGGTTCCTTACATACTCAGCTGGTGCTCTCCCAGCATTACCTGCACGTAGCCAGGAAGGGGTGGAGTGCTCCACCTTTCTGATGCTTTCGACTACTGGAAGGTGTTTTTCACCTGTAGGATTGAAATCTAATTCTACCTGCTTATTTGAATTCTGCTCCCTTGGTGGTCTACCAGAAAGATCCTTTGATAGACTACTTCAGTTACTCACTGAGCAATACCTGACAGAGCTTGGCCAGGCACTTCTGTCATCTCTTGCACCTTGACCTGTGTGGCGTCGGATGCCTTCCCTCCGCCTTGTACTCTGTGCTTGCACTGATGTAGTCCAAGTTCGCATTCATTTTCTGGTGGCCATGCTTCTCAGACTCTATGAGTTTCCTCCTCAGTAAAACCGGAGTCCTTAATCACGTGCTGCCACCAAGCCACGTGGTCCTTTCCTGTGCTAATGTCATTGCAGAACCTAATGTTTGTTGTGCTTCATTTTACTTTATTTAGCTGGTTTCTCCCATGATGCTTTTTGGAGTTTATTTTATTATTTTACACCTTTGCCTGCCCTTCCAAAGATCAGATTGTTTTTTATATCTTTACCCAAGGCGCTGGTGGATTGTTAAACTGGCTGAACTGTGAATTGTGTCCCTGTAAACTTCCTTCTAGTTTTATAAAGAGTCACATTCCTTTGGTTACAGTTAAGTACAAATGCGCTTAATTTCTTTTAGTTAGTCCATATCTCTGCTACTAACACAGAGGTATCCCCAAAGAGCACGTCAGACCTCCTTTGGTGATTCCTAGTGATCAAGTTATTCTAGAAAGAAATGAGGGCGGATTGAGTGTGTCTCTTGTAACTAGAACCATAATCTACACATGGTTGGTGATTAAGAGCTATTGTTCAGTGACTGAAGGACTGAGAAACTAGGGCCACCCTGTGACCTCTGGAGAAGCCTTAGGGACTTCTGTGGAAAGACTGTGGAAAGGACTTAGGAAAGACTGTGAAAAAGTCAGAATGTTGGTCTTTCTTAAACTTATTTTGCAGTTTGGTATAGTTTTATTTTGAGTTGCTTGTAAAGAGTGGGGAAGAGATCCGTAATCTTTCCTCATTTTCCAAGTGTTTTAATACTCTTCTTCCTGTTGCACAAATAAACATTCAGCCATAGGGGCCTCTTGAGCGCTGCCAATTAGTTGACTCTACATTTTTCACTTTCCCATGGTTGTGAAACCTGCTGGAGGAAGCTCCCAGCTAGTTAAGCTGTTCAAGAAATCAATGTAGTCCAGAGTACCCTGTTTAGTTGTGTGTGTTCAATTACTCTTAAGTAAGACAATGTAGGTTAGGAGCTAATGTTAAAAACTGTTACTGTGGAAAGTAAGAGTTCTTGGCTGAGTAAAAAAAAATTACATTTGCTGAGGCAAACTGTTGTGTAGACTTAAATTTCTGACTGCACCCTAGCCTGCGTTGTCAGTATGGGGGTGAGGAGAGAAACTTTCCTCGGTCTTTAAATTCTAATGATTAAATCTACAGAAGACAGATTAACAAGAGAAGATAACTAAGTTTAATTATACACGTATGTGTGGGAACCCCACATACATGAGAGAGTCAGAGACAGAAAGGGAAAATGGGGTCTATGTGACATTCTGAGCTAAGGATGGGGTGAGGCACCTGGGCTTCAGTGGGAGGAAGGTCATTGCAGGATGATAAGAAGAGCAGATATCCAGTAATTAGGATGCCCTGCCTATAGACGGTCATAAAAAGTTATTTCTGGTGATAACTTTTATTATGGGCAAGATTCCTAATTTAAACTCTTTAAGGGAGAGGTGAGAGTTTCTCGTGAGCTCGCAGGGTCTTGATTGCCTTCAGCTCAAAATAATCCATACACCAGAGTGGCCCGTTTTGGGGAGCCTGGGTCTGAGCCTTATTAGCATGTTGATTGCTTTCTCTGTCTTCTCGGGATGTTTTCATAATGCATTTGGTCCTTGTTGAACATTGCACGTTCACGTGGTTCAGGAGCAGCTCTGGGACGCTCCTGATACTGAGGCTTCTAATAAGTAACTTGAAGACATACTTTTGATTCTTCAATCAGGACAAATGCTGTTGTTTCAAGTGTTTAATGCCTTAATCCAAAGGACAACCGTTTCTTTGTAGTAGGGTCTCTAAACTTTGTCCAGTGTGCATCCTATCTATACAGAATCACCTTCATAATGTCCAAATATGTTTGCCTATGCATATATATACATATATATATATGCCTGTATATATACCTGTGTGCACATGTTATACACACAGTATATTGTATTATGTATACTATATACATATGTTGTGTAACTGCGTATATGTGATATATAGATATACATATGATAAGTTGTAATATGTTGTATGTATATAACTTAACTATGGTAAGATGTGGACATTATAAAACTTAAAAATATAAATTTCAAGAAGGGTAATATTAAAAATAGGTACAAGTTGGGGTATTTTCTTTTGCACCTCAGGGGCACTTCGTTCCTCTTTGAAAGGTGCAGCCCCAGCCAAGAGACAGCTGCTCTGCCACCCTCTCTGGTTAGAACTCCTGACCAGAAACAGTTTCCAGAGGATCTGCCAGGGTCTTGTGAGGGACGTGCCGATAGGCTGTACTCTTAATGGGCCCTATGTTTACTGTATGTGTTCTTTTTCCTGAGGACTTTTTTTCTTTGGCATGTTTTCTTCTAGAATTGGTTGTGGGTTGCTTGGTTTGAGATTTCATTTTTTGGGGGGAAGTAACGTAGTGGCAGATATTATACTATGCTCCTTGGAAGCACCGTACTGTCACATACACAGCCAACAACACCACACCCAGGATCAGGATGGAAGGACATAGCTAGTTTTTGATCATCCAGAAACTTCTAAAGCAAACTTCTCAACCTGTGGGTTGCGACCCCTTTGGGGGTCGAACGACCCATTAACAGGGGTTGCACAACCCTTTCACAGGGGTCGCCTAAGGCCATCGGAAAACAAAAAGATATTTACATTACAATTCATAACAGTAGCAAAATTACAGTTATAGAGTAGCAATGAAAATAATTTTATGATTGGGGTCATCACAACATGAGGAACTGTATTAAGGGGTCGCGACATTAGGAAGGTTGAGAACCGCTGTTCTAAAGAGTAAGAACAACTTGAAAAGTGCAGATTCATAGTGTAGTTCTGCTTGTGAGCCCGCAGCGCCCCCACCTCGTACCCCTCCCACCCCAGTGTGAGGAAAGGGGAGCATCCCAGCCTCTCTTGAAAGCTTGTGGGCTGGGAGGCCTGATGAGGGCATGCAAACCAGGGCTTCTGTGTGCACAGCTACCAGCTAAACTAGCACCCACCCGTGCCCCTCCTTTACACCTCCCCTCTCCTATATTCAGCTCCATTTTAATCTGTAGCACTTACTATTGCCTGGCTTTTTTTTTTTTTAATGATTTTTTTTGGGGAATTGGGGGAGGGGAACAGCATTGGGGAGTCGAGGAAGGGGAACAGACAAGTTGCTGTTGTTTTGTTCTTCAGTCTAGTTGTGGAGGATGTCGCTTCACTGGCCCAAGTTGGCACCATCATTGCGCTCTTCCCGGGCAAGGCAGATCAGTCGCCGGCTTCTGGACGGCCGCTCACTGCAGCTGCTGGCCGCTCACGCTGGCTGCTGGCTGCTCACGCTGGCTGCTGGCTACATACGGTAGCCCATGGCAACCCACTGCCACAGGGGCTGCAGCCTACACCGTCGCCGGCGACTCAAGGCAACCCAGCTTCAGGTTGAGCTGTTGTTCAGCATCTTAGCTGTAGAGGGCAGTGTCATTGGCCCTCATATGTGGGATCCGAACCGGGGCCCTCTGGCGTTCCAAGCCAGTTCTTAACCATCGCGCCACTCGGCCGGCCCTGCCTGGCTTTATACTGTATGTTGATTTTGTATGTTTATCTTCTGTCTCACCTCTAGAACGTAAGTGCCATATGGGCAGGGATGTTTCTGTTTTACTGCTGTATTCTCTGCGCTTCTGAGGTTCTTGCCACACCACAGGTTCCTAGCAAATGCTTATTTGTTAAAGGAATGATTGACAGCCGTGGTTTGCACATGAAAGAACTGTGTACCTTGGCTTTTGTTCAACTAAGTAGTGTTGCCTTAAATTTCTCTTTCTGGTGTAAATGATCTAGGTAAATAACCTTTTATACCTCTGTTTATGTCTTATCTGGGTTATTTGAAATGACCTGTGATTCATCTCTGATATTGAGCTGGTCAAAATGGAGAAGTTGTTTCTGAAGACGGTGACAGCAGAGTTCTATGTATTGTAACTTGCATAGCCCATCAGAGGGGGTAGCTCTGGGGAGTCGGGCACCCTGGGCAGAATGGGGTGTCCTTCCTTCACAAGATGGGGTGGGTCTAAAGGAAGTTTCAAAGTCGGATCCCAGCTGACAACTGCACAGCCCTGTTGTAATCACATGAGGCTGCAGTTCACTTAAAAGCCCTGGTTTGGGCTCCTTGATAAAGATAACTGAAAAGAAATGATTTCTGGATTGTGCAACATTACCTGTGGACTTTTATCTCTCAGTCCACTAGCCATAATAATTTCTGTAGGAAATAATGGTTTTTAAAAACCCATCATTAGTACATGTTGCACCTTTGTTGATTCAATACTTTTAAGGATTGCAAAGGACATTAGTGTGGTTTATGCCTTAAAGATAGTAGGTGCTCGGTAACCACAGTTTTAATCTTACATATCAAAGTCTTTTATCCTTAGTATCCTGACATAGTACTAATTCCTATATTACATGAATTCAGGGGGATATCATTCTAACTCTTATTTGTTTAA
Source organism: Hipposideros armiger (assembly GCF_001890085.2). Classification (NCBI taxonomy): domain Eukaryota; kingdom Metazoa; phylum Chordata; class Mammalia; order Chiroptera; family Hipposideridae; genus Hipposideros; species Hipposideros armiger. Next base: position 226,381 of record NW_017732603.1, read on the forward strand.
ATTTGTGTGTTGAGGTATGCTATGATGAGAGCTGTAGGCAAGCCTGAGAAGTTGGCCTAAATAATAGTAAAATCACCTAATTTATCAACCAATTTTATTTGAGGGTCCCTGTAAGGCATTTGCATGGAATAATGGACCTATTTTCCTGTTTTAAAAGGTTTTTTTGTTTTGTTTTTTAAAGATTTTTTTAATTGGGGAATTGGGGAAGGGAACTGTGTTGGGGAATTGGTGAAGGGGAACATTGTGTTTTTCCAGGACCCATCAGCACCAAGTCAAGTTGTTGGCCTTCAGTCTTAGTTGTGGAGGGTGCAAGCTCAGCTCCAAGTCCAGTCGCTGCTTTCAATCTGTTGCCGGGGGTTGTGGGGGTGTGCACAGCCCACCATCCTATGCAGGAGTCAAACCAGCAACCTTGTTAAGAGCACGCTGTCTCACCAGCTGAGCCATCCGGCCACCCATTGGCAGCTCAGCGGCAACTCAGCTCAGGCACTGCTCACTGGCCCATGTGGGAATCGAACCAGCAACCCTGTTGCTCAGAGCTCACACTCCAACCAACCAAGCTACCTGGCTGGCCCCTAAAAGTTTTAAATGATGATAGGAGTGAATGAGGGAGGCTGATGTTTTCTACTTAGGAACAGAATGAAGAACTGGGGAGAGATATCCCCAAAGGTAAATTTAGAGACAGCTATTGTGTTGAACTTTCATTTATGTTTTCTTACATACTTACAAGAACCTTATAAGGTTGATGGGATTATCCCTTCATTGATGGAAAAACTAAGGTTTAATGAGAGAACATGTGGTTTTCTGAATCTTGTTCTTAGAGGTTAACCCCCAGTTTCTTTGCTCCACCTATAGGGCTCTTTCCTCTGTTCCACAGCTGCCTTGTGAGTGTGGTTGGTCTCAATAAATCATAAAAGGAATGAATGAAAGGAGAGAGGGAAGAAGGGAGGGAGGAAAGAAGGTGCGTGTGTATGAGAATGGTGGAATTATCCAACTAACTGCCCAGAGCTGGGCTAATGAGCTTATTGTTCTAGTCTAAAAAATGCCCTGTTTTATAGTCAGTGGATTGTCGGTTATTAGTTAGAAATTTTGTAATTTGCAGTGAGGTGGCCAGTCTGCGATTGAATCAGGTTATCTGTTCTTTGTTGGGAAGTGAGTGGGCTCTCCTGTGATTCTGCGGAGAACATTCCTTTAGCTCCTGAGTCCTTGCCAAGATAAAAGAAATACTAGGAGAGGAAAACAAATTTTGTTTTGCATTTACACTTTGCTAGATGTGCATGATCTTTGTTTAAGCCAGTTGAATATGAATCCTTAAATGTCAGGCATTTAAATATTGAAAAGGATTCATCCACAGTCCTTTACTCGCCCAAAGAAAAAGTGCTTACAACAAAGAAAATAACCGCCTTGCAGATGTAGCCCGTATAGACTTTGTTCACCTTGTCATTGAATTATAAAACATTAACAGGGGAGCTGGAATTGGAGCATTCATTGAGATGCCTGGCTGGCTGTGTTCCAGAATGTTGTTCCCCTGGTGGAGGAAGCAGAGCGGGTTGTGTGAAGCTGGCAGCTGGCCAGTCGGAAGCGCTCTGACGCAATCATTGCAGTAACTACTTTGCTCCAACTGCTAATTTTAGGGCAGTTAAATCTGGTGATGTCTGATGGCTGCTGTCGCCATGTGTCTGGTTCTGGGGAGCTTTCTAAATCCATCCTCTTAGCCTGGCACCATGATGCTCAGTTCTTCCTGGAGCGAGCTGTCTCACAGAGGGGGTGCGGAGCTGGCACTGGGGAAGGACAGAGTGAGGGGCGCTGCCCCAGGACAGCTCCAGGAGACACTGCCTTTAATTTTCCCATTTTCCTCGTCATTCCATCAACACACACTGGTGCCATGTGTCCTTCCCTTGCTGTAGCACCTGGGAGGTGTGGAGGGGAGGAGGAGAAGTGTCACTCGAGCCTCCCACCTCTGTAGAGCAGCATGACAGCCACTTGTTTCCCTTGCCATCCCTGCAAGCTTTAGCTGTTTTAAAACTAAACTTGGACCTTCTCCTTTTCTGGCAAATTACAACTAAGGAGAAAGATGATAATTTTTCAAAGCTCTTTGGAGCATTATATAGAAGAGGAAAGTAGGATCTACTTGCTATGGCAGAAGATGGAGGTGGGTTGAGGGGTTGTTTGGTGGCAGCGTCTAACTTACTTAGTAGCTTCCCGGCAGTGAGTAAAATTCAATTTTAAAATGGGGATGTGGGGCCACATAATCTTGAGGTCTCGTTAAACTCTGGCATTATAAGATGCCCAGGTGAGCAGCGGGTGCCCTAGGGGTTGAGACCTTGTCACTTCATCCCCATCCTCTGCCTCAGGTGAGTGTCTGCAACTGTCAGCAAATGAACCGACTCGTGGTATTTTAGGCCTCAAAGGGACCTTTCAGTTATCCTCAAATCAAACTTCCTCATGTTGCTGATTTGGAAATAAAAGAATGTTTTAGCGATTAGACCTATTATAGGATGGAATGGGCTGCCTTATTAGGTGATAAGCTAATTACCCATTTGTAAGTTTTCTGGTCCAGCTGCTGGGCATGTGTCAGGTGTATTAGGAAATGAGTCCTGTGTCAATGATGCTGGGATGGGTGGGCACAGCTTCTTCAGATGGAAGACTGCGGGTCCCTGAGAGGATGGGGGCTTTGCATAGTCAGGAGGACATTCCAGAGGAAGGCCCAGAGTTAGGCTTTGGAAGATGCTGAGGATTGGAATTTTTGCTGAGCAGCTCTTGTGTGCAAGGATTTTCCTGGCTCTGTAGGGGGCCAGCAAATACAAGTGAGACACTCTTTCAGTGATGACCATTTGGGCATAGTCGCCATGAACTCAGTTTGCCTTCACCAAACTCATCTCCTTGCCATAATCACCATATAGTGTCCCTCAACTCCCAAAATGGAGTTGCATGGACAGTATTTTTGAAGTGATGACCTTGTCTATCATGTAGGATACTCAGTTCGATTTCCCCCTTGTAATTTGCTAAAGGTTATAAAGCACATATGTCCAAAACCTAAAGGAAAAAATATTTTGCACTCATCAAAGATAGAAAGTGAATGATTTTTAAAAATTGAGATATAATTGACTTATGGCATTTTATTTGTTTCAGGTGCATAGCATAATGAGTCAGTATTTGTATTTATTGTGAAATGATCATTACAATAAGTCTGGTTAACATCTGTCACCACACATAGTTACACATTTTTTAATTGTGATGGGAACTTTTAAGATTCTCTCTCAGCAACTTCTAAACACACATCACAGTATTATTAACTACAGGCACCATACTGTACATTAGATCCCCAAGACTTATCTTATGCCCCGAAGTTTGTACCTTCTTACCACAGTGTTTTGGTATGAAATCACTGAATCTGTTTTAGGATTTTTTTTTGTACAGACAATATGCACGCAGTATTAATATGTGCAATTCAAGGTCACATGTTGTAAAACTGTATATTTAGGAATTTGTAACTTTTGGTCATTTATTTACCAAAATGATTTATTTTAAAATTGTTCTGAGTCATCAGGGTTTTAAGCGGAGGCAGCCTTGGGAAGGCATGGCTGTGCAGTGAGCTTACCTCGGCTGAGCACCTCGTCACCGTACGGGCCTCGGAGAGGTGTACGTCGCTTCAGGTCACTTTCATGTTCATGTCCCATGAAGTTATCGCAAGTGCCGGGTCAGACTTGCCTCCTCTGTTAATCTCCAAAGCAAGAGATCTCAACAGTCACCATGTAGTTTCCCTCAACTTCTTATCATGTGACTTTTCAAACACACAGATAAGTTGAAAAATTATGGAGCATAGTGGGCATTCATATACCCACCACCTAGATTCTACAGAGTGTTAACATTTTACTATAGCTGCTTTGTACATATCTACCCATCTCCATCCATTCACCACCTTTGTTTTTCTGGATGTATTTTTAAATAAATCGCACACATCAGTATACTTTACTGCTAAACACTTCAGCATACATATTATAAATAAGTTGAAAACTTTTAAATTCCCTTTTGGGGTAAAATTTATAGTGCGAAATGCATGCATTTTAGGTGTCTCATTCCTTCTGAGTTGACACAATGTGTACATGCATGTGACCCATAATTCTATTAGGCTATATGTCTTCCGCCCCAGAAAGTTCTCCCAGGCCATTCCCAGTCAGCTTACTACCCCCACCCCCGGCAACCATGTTCCCTTATATTGTTTTTTTTTCCCTCCCGTACATAGTTTTGCCTGTTCTTGAACTTCATGCAAATGGAATTCTGCAATGTGTACTCGTCTGTGTCAGGCTTCTTTCACTTTACGTAATGTTTTCCTACTTTCCATACGCTCTTAACTGTATCACAGCACAGTCTCCCTTTACCTTCACCTCAGCCAGGGCCCTTTTCACAGATCATATCGTCAGGTGATATCAGGAGCAATTTCTTTTAGGTATTTGTGTCTTTTTCTTACGCCTCGTTTTCCCCCCTTCGCAACAGGGATGTGCTTTTTATATCTCATTTGGCCATTTTCTGGCTGGGTCTCTTCCTTCGTCCCACCCACCCGTATATTCTACAAACCAGGTGCTGCTTTTGTTTGTTCGCCAACACTGGCTTCCGGCGGCTCCGCCAGCTCTGAGCGTTCAGCCAGCGCTCGGGCTTCTGAGATGGACCCCCACACATTATCTGTTTATTTTATTTATTTGTGTATCTACTTGGACAATTTTTAAGTAAAAGAAAATAAATCTACTTATTTTTGCAAAGCCTATTTTTAGCTTTGTGATTAACTTCAAAAAGAAGTTTGAAATGAAGGAGTTTTTTTTTGTTTGTTTGTTTGTTTTTAAGCTGAGCCATCCTGCCAACTGTTGGCAGCTCAGCGGCAGCTCAGCTCGGGCTGGGCATCAAACTGCTGTTGCTCAGAGCTCGCACTCTTGAGTGAGCTCTTAACCAACTGAGCCACTTGGCTGGCCCCATGAAGGAGTTTTATAAAGTATCTCTGAGGAATAATTTTCAGCTGATATGCAATAATTAGTGAAACTAAAATTTCCTGACCTCAATTTTATGACACTACATGGAGGAGACTGACCAACTAAACCTGAAATATCAGGAGATTTTAAATCACCTGTGGGAGGAGATATTGGCTAGCAAAATAAAGTCCTAGTTGACTTAAAAATAAAATTCTAGACTTAGCCGCCCCCATTGCTATGCCCACTATCATGGAACTTCTGAGTTGCTAAACCTCTCCAGCCATGAATAAAACTAACAAAAAGTTTTCATCAGCATTGCTGGTTTAATGTTTGTTTGTTGTATGTTCAGTGTGCTGTGTGTGAAGCTTTCCTTCTTTAGAGCCGTATTGGTTAGGATAGTTGTCCCTGCCCTAAAAGAGACTCCAAAATGCAGTGTCGGACAAGAGAGAAGCTGACTTCTTCCATGTGCCACTGCCCGAGGTCTCCGTAGGTGGCTGCTGTCCTCCAGCTGACACTCAGGGACGCAGGCTCCCTATGTCTTGTTTCTGCACCCTGAGGCCTTGGCCTCACTGCCTGTTGGAAGCGCACTGGGCATGTCTGCACCCAAGCTTGTTGAAGAGGGAGGGAGCACCCCGCAGTGGTCATGTCAAGGCCTCAGGATGGTCTGCTCATTGCTAGGTAGCATTCATCCCTTTGGGGTACTTGACCATGGGGGTGCTGGGGATTGTCCTGTCGGGGGCCGTCCATGCACTTCTGCTCCAGTGCTGCAGACCTGGTGTTGCCTGTTAGATAGTGGGCGCTCAGGTATATGCAGTCTGCAGGTGCTGACCGTGTGCTGTCCTGTGCCAGGTGCTAGGAAGGGCGCAGGTTACGGTGGTGAGTAGGCAGACGGGGTTGTTCTTGTGACACTTTCATTCTGGAAATAGAGTGAATCCTCTTCCAGTGTTTCTCTCAGTAGATTTTCATTTTTTAGTTGGAGGTAGTGCTGTCTTTCCAAAGTGCAGCTTAGATCTGGGTGGAGGAAGGGAGAGCAAAGCCTAATAATAGTGAGATTGTGGACAGAGTCTGTAACTGAAAGAAGTTTTACCGGGGGACATGGATTAGGGGATGCAGTAAAGGGCCTAGTCGCCTGTTGAAAATTCAGACTCATAATAGAAGGCTTAAGAGACACGATGAATGGAACGAGGGTAATCATTTATTCAGGGGCCTGAGGGCTTCTCAGGAGACCTTGCAAGTGACTGCAGGGTGCTCTGGCTACGAGCCATTCAGAGGGAAGCTCTGGGGAGTCCAAGGCCATCTCTTGCTCTGAGGAGCCACGATTGGCTCACGGGGAAAATTGTGGGGAGCAGTCATGCAGTGATTTCCCCTCCTTTGTGATGAGCTAACATCCTCGCCCTCACTGAAAGAACTTTGAACAGACTGTGCCACCGCCTTGAAAGACTCTTGAGGTGACAGTGTGACCCATCAAAGTGGCAGCATTGGAGACCGTGTGAAGCAGACTGCAAATCTGTCCTTGCTCTTGGGGACAAGGTAAGTGCACCGCAGGTCCAAGGATATGGCGGTGGAGACAGGCTGCCTTGCCGGGGCTGGGCTTTGCATTCTGTAGAGTTAGTTACCTGTGGGTTTCCAGGGTTGTGTGGAACAGCCCCAATGATAGCACACATGAATCTTCCTTCCAGAGGGCCCCTCCTGACGTCTGTAATGTGCTGTGAACATGAGCCTGTATCCCTAGAAATGTTTGAGAGAAAAGACCTCTGCTCCTTTGCTCCGAGTTGTGGGGCTGTGTCCACCTTTGGGGTTAAGCTCCTTTTCCTGGAGGTTGGAGTGTCCCTGTTCTTGAATGAAGATTTGCAAGAGAATAAAACTTCCTGATAGGCTTGTGTTTGTCACTTTCCCTAATAAATTAAAAGTGGAGTGGGGATGTCTGGTTGAAATAAATGACACTTACATTGTTTTAAGGATGGAAAGGCTGACCGGTGATTGTTGGATCAGGCGCATGCATTTGGACAACCTGGAAGTTGCATTCATTTCCTCCCTGTCACTGTTATCTGCTCAGGAGATGTCACTGACGGGTTAGGCTGATTTTGCTCATTTTTGTCAGTAACTGAAGCATGGAGGGATTCAGGGACCCTCCGGGCGATAAGAACACAACTGCTAAGGGTAACTTTGGGAGAAGAGGAGCATTTCTGGAGCGTTCCTTGAATTCAGGGCAGGAGCTGGAGCTGAGCAGCTGCAGATGGCATGTTTTCGGCTCACATTGTGGCAGTTTAGAAGTTCTTTACGTCTTTTTTTTTTTGTAGTGAACAAACGAGCAGTGTGGAGCTTAATCAGCCAGGTCAAGTGTACATACATTCTGAGGATGGTGTCTCTATCTCAGCTGAGGTATTAAATGTATGTGGAGGGAGGAAAACTGGCTGTGATTTATTGGAGCCCGATTCTGCCCCACATTAACTGGCCTCCATAGAGTGTGTGTGCTTTGACTTTCCATTAACGGGCAAACATTTACATTGACCTCTACCCTCTGACTCACTATTCCATCAGCCAAACCCTTTATCTTTCTCTGCTTTCACTGTTACAGGAAGTACTCCGCAGCCCCTGCAGGGAGCATGGGCCTGTATTTCCATGGTATTAAGTTAGTTTAATTTGTTGGTTGGATAGTTTGAAGGAAGAAGGGAATGCTTCTAGAAGGGGCAAAGTTTCTCAGGGGTCACCGTCTTCAAGGAAAGAGGGGGAGGAGACACCAAAGAAATTGCGAATATTTTAGTAATCCTCATGGAAGTGGTTTTCCCCCAGCATCCTCCCACTCAGCTTCTCTGTTGTTGTTGGCCTCAGAATAAAGACCCGCGGACCTTGCCGCTAACCCTGGGCCATTCCTACCGTGTCATGTTCAGACCTTGCAGGCTTCCTGTTGCTCAGACGCTGGGTGTGTTCTGTGCATTAAATGGCACATGGCACCTGAGAGACCATATTCTGAGATGAACCCAGTTGACCTACATCAAGAATTTTTTTGCCATTATATCATTTTGGTTCTTGGATTATAATGTAATTGGAGGTTTCTAAAAGCCCGATGCTTCTAATGTTGTCTTTATAGCAGTACCTCTCTTTTGTTCAAAGTTTTTAGCCCTTGCTGAATTCTTCTGAATGTTTAGGTTCCAAGTGATTTCCAGTATTGTTGGAAGACAGTTCCATGTTTGACGGCTTCAGAGAATGTACAGAACATTGTTACCACCCGGAGGTTGTCCCCTGGACTCCATAGTGAAAGTGAGACCACCTGTGACTGCTTTTCTTCTGGTCTGGGACTTGTGCAGCCTTACCTTCAGGATGCTTTAAAAAGTTAACATGAAGGAGCTTGAAAAAATATTACTATTTTCAGTAATATCTCTTTTGGAGTAGAGACATTGTTAAGTCCATCCTCTCAGTACATTTTTTTTATATGTTTCATTTACAAAACTACAGATATAATCAAGGATGTTTGCTTCCTGGCATCTATAATCTCAAGTTTGCTCCCTTTTTGGTATGAGTACCTATCGGTCTAAAGATAACACAAAATAAAAAAGTTTCAAGTTTTATTACTAGATTTAACACATGAAATTACATACCTGTGAACATAATCACAATGAATATAACATAGGAAAAAAGATAAGCATTTAAAAAATTGTACAGTTTGTTCATGGAAATTGTGCATATAGGAGATTAATATGACGAGTCACAATTATATGCATTATTTTTTGTTGTTCTGAATCATAACTAAACAAAAGTTATGCGTAAAGAGCAGTTCTCCATATTAAATGCTAATGATGCATTTTGAACAAATACCATGAGTGTCAATATTTATAGATTTCAATGTGATAAGTGATATTAATTTATCTAATCAGGGTCAGATTGATGACGTGCTGTTTGCAGGGAATGATAATATGTATCTAAACAGTGTCTAATTTTGTTTTAGTAACACTCATCCGAGAGAGATGATGGAAATGGAAGAAGGAATTTTAAAGCACTTTCAGGACGTTCAGTCTATTCATTTTAAACTTTTGCCCCCCAAGTAAGCAAATTTATCTTTGATCTGCTATTGGTGTCCAGGTCCAACCATTCATTCTGTAAAGTAATGGTTCATTTATCTTTTGATGAACAAAAAGGATCCTGGCTCTTGGGTTCTTCTGTGTTACAGTTGACAGCTAACCATAAAGTATCACAGTTGTAATACTGCCCCGAAGGGCATGATTAGGCTTGTGACTCACTGTACCAGTTCAGCAACTTCCAAACTGGCCTCCAGTAGTGTGATGTGGGAGGTTAGCCTGAGTCAGCTTTCAGAGAAACGCCATTAAAATAGTAGAATACCATTAGAAAAAATAAAATACTACAATATAACCATTAGGAAAAAGGCTCTTTTTTATTATTATTTTTTTAAGCAGCTGCCTCTTTAAAGTGGAGGGTATGCATTGGCACTAGATAATGTTTGACTTCGTGATTGGCCCAGAGTGAGGAAGGAGCTGGAAGACAGTCCTGGGAAGCTTTATTTTTCTCCTGTGAATTTAAGTCCCTCTGGCCCGGCGACCTGCCTGGCCCTTGGCGGGTATTTCTGGGCGCCCTGCGTCTTTCGCTTGGCGAGCTGGTCAGTCCCAACTGCACACAGACCACCTGGAGCTTGTAGATGTGCAAGGACGTCTGGATGTGCAGCGTGGTGAGGAAAACTTTTAGTAAGCTGGGTCACTTCATCATTCCGAAGTGTCAGCATATATATATATATATATATATATATTTTTTTTTTTTTTTTAATGGGAGGAAAAGCATGTAAATGGCTGAGACTGCTAACAGGGTAGAAGAAGAGATGATGTTGAACACGGGGCACAAGAATGCCATCCCAACCAGTTTGTTTTCTGCTATTTAAGTCTTTCCTCCACATTGTAGGTGGTCTGTGCTCTGCAGCAGCCCCCACTGGACATGTGTGCGCCTGTGAAGAGCTGTGCTTAGGGATTCTCTGTCTCCCCCTCCAGAAGGGAAAGATGGGCGTGGGTAGGGGATGGAGACACTACTGGGCAACCCTAAGCTGGTACCTGAAGACTTCAACCAAAGCTGCTCTTTATGGTACTGGGTCAGAGGTTAACAGACAGGTGGACAGAAAGGACAGTGGTTTCCTCACCTCTCTGTACCCAAGCACTCCAGGTCTTCCAAGGTTAAGCTTGGTGAACATTTAATAAAGTAGAAGGTTAGTAATTGTGTGGAGATTTGGGGTGTGGAATTTACCTCAATGAAATAATCACATTTGGTCCAAAAGATTTATGTGTGAGCATGTTCTATTAATTATAATGAGAGAAACTGGAAAAATATTGGCAGTAAGACATTAAATTATGATTCCCCATATGATCAAGTAATTTAAATCAATTAAATACCTTGTTTTATAAAGCCATTTAGTGACATGGGAAAATGTTCACAGAATATTAAATGAAAAATATTCTTGCTAAGCAGTATATATAGTGGATTGCAATTTCACATGAATATTAAATATGCATATGTGTTAATAAAAAAGATATATTAAAAAAATTACAGTGCTTATTACTTGTGGTTGTTTTATGTATAATTATCATTTTCTCTTTGCATTTGTTTTTCAGTTTTTCTGAAATGAACATACTAATTTTGTGATGAAAAAAACCATAGTATTCAAATATTCAAATTATTTTGGATATTTGACTTAGTTATATGCATTCTTTTTTTTTTTTTAAAGATTTTTATTGGGGAATTGAGGGAAGGGGAACAGACAAGTTGCTGTCGTTTTGTTCTTCAGTCTAGTTGTGGAGGACGTTTGTTTCACTGGCCCAAGTTGGCACCATCATTGCACTCTTCCGGGTGAGGCAGATCAGTCGCCGGCTTCTGGATGGCTGCTCACGCTGGCTGCTGGCCGCTCACGCTGGCTGCTGGCTACATACGGTGGTAGCCCATGGCAGCCCACTGCCACAGGGGCTGCAGCCTATGCTGTCGCTGGCGACTCACAGCAGCCCAGCTCCAGGTTGAGCTGTTGTTCAGCATCTTAGCTGTAGAGGGCAATGTCACTGGCTCTCATATGTGGGATCCGAACCGGGGCCCTCTGGCGTCCCAAGCCAGTTCTTAACCATCGCGCCACTCGGCCGGCCCAGTTATATGTATTCTTTAAAAACTGTCTGTTTTGGTATTGTATCCTGGCTCAACATAGTTTAGATTATTTTATTTTATTATATAATCTTCCTTGATTTGTTCTTTTGATTATATTTAACAGAAGTTTTCAAGGCACATAATTAGCAAATGTTTATTAGGTATCTGTTACGTCTGATAAGAATGTTTTTGGTACATGGTCTTTACCATAGAGGTATTCACAATCTAGTTTTACATCATGTAGGTAGATCTCCTCTGAAAATTATTTGCTTATCTTGTATGTTAGAGTCTAAACATTTTATTTTTCTAACCTTTGGCTACCATCTTTCATTGAATCTTGTTACATAGGAAAAATACATACACTCTGTGTATAATTCAATTTAATTTCAGGAAGTGTGTTTTTTATTATTAGTATAATCTGTTGGTGAGGCACTGAGTAGCTTGCTTTTGTCTGTTATCATATGTAATCCTCACAGCTACCAGTCCTTGACAATAGGGATAGCTTTCTCAGTTGGTACTAAGAGTTAAATTATAGACTTTGGCATTTGCTTTAAAAATACCATTAATGCCCTTTCTTATCTTTGAGAGCAGAGATCCCTTGACTCGGATAACTTCCCCGTCCTTTTAGCAGTATAATTGCTAGCCCTTTGATACTATGCTTTTTGACATTTACATTAAAAATAAAAATTAGCTAATTTGTAAGTTATAAGGTCTCAAAAAGACAGTTCATTCTTTTCTCATACCTGTTAATGGTTCTATTAAAATCCTGAAATGGCTTATTAAATTAGGTGCGGTGTCAAAAGCTAATTGTCTCTCTGTGAGTTAGTCTACATGACTTATGAAAGCATGATTTAAGAATTATGTTTGAATAGCAACTGAAGTCAGTTTTTAGTATCTATCAAATTGTAATGATTGTGATGAAAAGTATTAATAGATTAGGAAATCCATTCCCGTGCGTTACAAAAGATGCCTCTAAAACAGTGTCAGTGTCCTTGCAATTCCCTGGGCTTGTTTGCATCATGTCTGAGGCCCAGACTCGGGGTCTGAGTGTGCTGGGTCCCCTGCACACCACCTGATGGGCTGGCCAGCAGGGCCTGAACCTGACGGGGCAGCCAGTGCATGTGTGATGCGTGTAAGAAGCGGTAGTGCGTTGTTGGAGAATCAGAACCCATTTTTTGTTCTTACTTTGAATTATAATTTTTAAAAATCACAAGTCAGTGTGATTTTTCGTGGGGTGAATGTGAGGTTGGAGTCATGGTCACTGAGCCTGTCTGCCGAGCGAGCGCCTGCTGTGGTTCAGGTGCTGTGGTGACCCCAGCGCCGCCTCTCAGCTCCATGCCACCTCCCACGAGGAGCACCTTGATTTCCAGGCCTCTGAATGGGATGTGATACTGGACGTGAAAGGAGGTGGTGAGACTGCTGGGGATGTTCACAAAGGTGCTTTGCCTGCTCTCGGCACAGGGCTGGTGCTCAGAGATCTCTCGCGACTCTTGCTCACGTGCATGATTGAGCATCTAGTCAGTATGTGCTGGAGAACGGTGGGCCCACTGAGCGCGAAGGGCGTGGCGGGAGCTGGCAGGGACAGCCTGCTGCTGCCTGTAAAAGCCCAGTGAGTCCTGAATGAATAAACAGTTTTTTAATGTCAAAACAGTATGGAAATCGAGTTTTTTTTTCAGGGATTCATACTCCTCTCATTAGGTACAGTGAGAGTCAGGAGCAAGACTGATTGGAAAAGAGTTGGCTTGGATTCTGGCAGGGGAGGGCCCCTCGTGCTTCAGTACCTGCTGGACTCCTCAGAGGCCCGTGAGCCTGGTCCGAAGGGTCCCGGATGTGCTGTGTCCTTCTGCTTGTAGTGAACCCCTGTGGTGGAATTGGGGCGACTTGTTTGAAAGGTGCCATTCAACAGGTGTTAAAGGAGATACGTAGGTGACAGATACAGGATGACAGGACTTCTTAAAGTGGATTGTGGGTTGTATGTTTCATGTCCATTCCTGTTCAACTTCCTGATCTTAACTTCTGGATTTGAAAAGGTATCATTTTGCTGGATATCCTGTTACTTAGTAACCAAAAATAGGCAACTCTAACCTTTGTGATAGTTTCTTTTGGGGCTTCTAAAAGATTATCCTGGTAAGACTTGAGCTGTAGGTGGTGTTAGCACAGGCCTGAAGGCCCCATGTGCATCAGACAGCGGTGCGCCCTCCTTGTCCGTCAGCAACTGAGAGGCGAGGCCCCAGGGCCTGGCTGGGTCCCCAGCAGCCAGCATCCCTGCCCCTCACTGCTGTGGTTCCTGGTCCTGCCAACCCCTGGCTTGCCCTTGGCGCCGCCCTCCCTGGCTGCAGCGCCTTTTAACCCTGACGAACACCCTGTTAGAACACCCTCGTCTCTGTCCCCTGGGCTCCTGTTCTCTCACTACTTCTGGTCATTTCTCTGCTGCCACTGCCGGCCTCTTCTGCCCTGAATACCTTGACATGTTGGGGTTTCTTTGGCCTATTCTCCCTGCGGGTGACCCTGCCTTCCTAAATGGCTTTTCTCATTACCTTTGTGATGGTGACCCCCAATTCTTCACCTGCCTGACCTTTTCCCACCACCTCTACCCGTCTTCCTTGGATATTCTTAATACATTTCAAAGTAAATGACTTTCTTTTGGATCTGCTACCTTCCCCCACAGATGTCTTTTTCACCCTCTCTGCTCCTGAGTCCTGTACTGCCACCATCAACCGCATCTGCCAGACGCAGTGCAGCGGCCTGCCCAGCTCAGTCCTTACACATCTGTCCAGTCCAGCTTGAGAAACGCCTCTGGAATCTCTTTCTCATGTCCACTGCTTCCGCTTTACGTCAGGACGTATTATCCTTTGAACTGTGGAAATGCTCTCTCTGGCCTGTGTGTCCAAACAGATAGCCACAAGCCGCATGTGGCGATTTAAATGAATTAAAATTAAATAAATATTAGATTCAGTTCAGCAGTCTCACGTGCCACACTTCAAGTGCTCCGTGGTCACGTGTGTCTGGTGGTAGCTGTACTGGACAGCACAGATGGACCTCACGGGTAGCGAGGCTCCCTGCTACTAGCCTCTCACCCTCCCCATCTCATCCTCCATGTCAGCGCCAGCATTTTCTTCACAGAGGCAGCGGTCCAGTGACGGCATCCCCCGCTTACAGAGTGGATGTTACCTGTGCCTCTCAGCGTTGGCACGCGTCCCTCACTGACCCGCTCCTCCATCTGGCGGCCCGCCCTCCAAGCTCAGGAGCCCCAACCCCTCGGCCTGTCATTCTCGCGTGGCCCTGCTGCCTCTGTCCCTCTGCACAGCCCCTCTCTGATCAGAATGCGCCCCACACCCGCGGCCATCTTTCGCAGACTTACCCGCACTTGTCTCTGGTAAATGATCTTTCCTCTTTGCCTTGTCACATGTGTTTACTGCACTGGAGGGGTCTCTAGGGCATGGTCTGCAAATGGTTTTGTCTTTGTACCCTCTGAAATAATTTGTTAAAAACTATGCATTCCCTCCCATGTTTTTAAAGTGACATCCAACATTTTTTGTAATCACAAGTTCAGTGATTTATTTTTGTTAGTAGGAAGAGAAAACATTAAACATCTTATAAGATGAAAATAATAAAAGGGTTGACTTAGTTGGGATAAATCATTGACAGTATAATTTGAGAGAATTAATTTTAACTACCTGGTTGAAAAATATGTTTGTAAAGAATTCAAGTAAATTTATTATCTGTGGGATGTTTTGGCATTTTTGGGTAAAAAAATTCTAGGTATATTTAAGAGAATGTATCAGTAATCTATATTTCTTCCTTTTTTATTTTCCGAATCCAAATGGGCCAAGTTTTACCTCTAGCAGAAATATGGGTCATGATTAATTATTAAGGAAAACGTCCCTGATAATCAGCAGCTTTGAATTATTCTTTTGTTCAGTGCCTTAGAGATTGTTTTACTTATTTAGAATAAAATGTAAACTTTGTAACAATGTACCAAGGTTAAGATTTCAGTGCGAGAGAAGCTGCTGGGAAGGCGGAGTTGCCCGTCCCTGTTCAAGAAGAGGGCGTGTGAAAGGGGGCGATCTAGAAATTGCTTCCTTAAACTTGCAGTCACCTATTACCTATACCTGGAGCCACGTGCACAGACGCCAGGGAGTGTCTCTGGGGGCGGGCCCTGGGCCTCAGTGGGAAAACTGCAGCTCTAGATGGGGCACCCCCCACCCCTTCTGTCCTCGTGTGGTCCTCACTCTTTCTGTCCCAGGGCCTGGCCTGGCCTGGGGCTGGGCTGGGCCTGGCTGTTAGCCAGTTGGGCCTCCCCAGGCCTCCCCAGTGGGTCCCTCCTTCCCTTAGAGGTGCAGTGGGGGACTGCTCTGAAACCTTCTTCTCCCCTGTGGGTTTGTCCTGGGCACCGCTGGCCACAGAAGCAGGTTGCTTATGTTATGCCTTGGGGAGGAGTGGAAGTATGTTTGTCATGAGAAACAGTAACTGTTTATAGAGGGAGGCCTGCGTGATTTTATCGTGCATTATGTAACCAGTTTTCTGGGACATGGATAATGGCCGTCATTGCTTGTGCCGGCCGGCCGAGTGGTGTGGCCCGTGTGTCCTGAGGCTCCCTTCTCCTCCTGAGGTGACCATGACGTGACCTCCTGCTCTGCTCTGAAATGCTGTGTTTGTGGAGCTGACTTCACAGCTAGCTCAGAGATGGGCCATGTTGCGTTGCCCCGCAGGCTTCTCTTTAATTTAGGTTGTCATCTCTTTTAGGAAATGATATAAACAGACACCCTCAGGCAAAACAGACAAACAAACAAACAAAAAACCAGCCCAGCTTCAGATAGCAAAGGTTTGGTTCTCATCCATCCTCCAGCTGCCTCTCTCCCCCTTTATACTCACAACTCCTGATTCACAGGGTAAGGTAAGGTGTTTGCCCAGATGACACAGTCCTGCCCGTACGAGCTTGACTTAACTAGAATAAGTGAGAAACTCCTGATTGAAAATAAAAGGGAGTGTTTATTTTGGCCCTCAATCATTAGGGAGGGGAGCTGGGGGGGGGGGGAAGCTGTCTTAAAAATTTTTGTTTTCTGAATGTGCTTGCTAATTCTGCTTAATACAGCTCAGCACAGATATGCAAAGAAGTGTGGTTTTTTTTTGTTTGTTTTTTTGTAACTGTCACCAGCATTGCCCCTTCATTTGAAACCTAAAGTGGGTATCGTGTTTATAGCTCCTTCCAGAGCTGAGCTCCAATTCCTCCCTGGCAAGTGCCTGGCAAAGCCCAAGGTCTTACTTGCAGGGCCAGGGCAGGGCCAAGGGTGCCCCTTGGGGAGGCGGTAAGCTTCAGCATGGCTTATTGCCCCTGATTCTGTCCAGAGCCCTGCATATAGGCAAGCAAAGCCCAGGCATTTTCTTTCTAATCAGAGTACATTAGGTGCTAAATTTTCCATCTGATAAGTCTGAGTCACACACCTTCTGGAAGGTGCTTCTTATCTTGGACAGGAGATGCCTTGGTAGATGAGATTAACGAATGGTTGGGAGTCCTTTTGCGAGGTGCCTCTGCACTGTGCACTCTGTGTTGTGACCTTCCTCTGCTGTGCCTGGGTGATTGCAGTCACCTCAGCGGGAGGCCCAGGCCTTATCCAGATCTGTGTTACATGATCTGCTCAGCGCTGCAGCAGGGGACCCAGGAGGGTGGTCTCCGGCCTCAGGGGAGGCAGCTCTGCTCCAGGGAGCAGCACCCTCACTGAGCTCTCAGAAGTCATCACAGCTGCCTCTTGCTGGTAAGGCCCGCGGGATGGGCACGCAGGGCTCACGCCGTGGATTGTGGGGTTTCCCCAGGATCAGTTACATAGTCTGATCTGATCTGATCTGATCATGTGCAGATGATGATGCAAGTTCCTATAAAAGGTAAAGAGTTGCCTTTGCCGGAATTCTTACTGGCAGGGCTTCCCTGGAAAGCTGTCAGCATTCCACTGCCCTGAATCCTTCTGTCAAGTGTGTGCTGGGGGCAGGGGCGCAAGGTGTCAGGAAGCAGCCACGGGTCTGGCCCACTGTGTGACTCACTAAGCTGCAATCAGCTTTGGCAGAAAGGGCAGTGTGGCCGCAGCTGCCATGTTCCAGGTGACCCCCCAACCCCCAGCGGCTCTGTTGTTTATGTTGAAAGAGAGTGTGTAATCTGAACCCAGGACCCCAGCCCCATGCCGTTCAGTTCCAGGCTTTGAAGCATGTGACTGGGTGTCACTCCCCCGGTGGCCACCCCTTACTGGATGAGGAAAGCGATGCTATTGGAGCTGATAGATTTCATGTCAGTAGCAAGAAACTTGCTCCATCAGCAGTTGTTGAAGTAGATTTAAATGAACAGCCTAAAAATCCTCGGGTTTGGAAGTCTTTAACTGGGGGGTGGTGCCATGTCCTCGGGGTCAGCTTCTGGGCAGAGGGCAGGGCATCCCAGGGGCTGCCTTCGCCCCACGAGGCCAGGGTGAGTGTCTGGGCTGAGCTGCATCTGAGATGCTTGTTTTGGTCCAGCGCTCAGCCTGCTGGCCAGTCTGTGCCGTACGTCTGTATGGTGTTTCTAATGCCTCCTGGATGAACCGAAGGACAACAGGTGTCTTTGAGTTGTGCACAAGCTGTGTTGCGAAGGAACAATGGCCAAACAGAGCAGGTTGGTCCTTGAGAGCCGGATACTGAACGTGAGGCGCTCGCTTCAGGCCGCGGCCGACGTGCAGGTTAGGCGAGCTGTGTTCAGGAGCCATCTGCGGCCCACGTGCAGATGCTCCTTTAAGAGAACGGACACGGGAAGCGCTTATGCAGAGACCAGATGTTTAGTGAGGAGCTTATTTGCCAACGCGCCCTTTCAGATGCCTCAGACAGCCTGCCCCGAAGGAGCTCGCGTTTGGGTTCTGCTTGGACCTCTGAGGTTCCTGAGTCTCCGCTGTCACCGCATGGCCAAGGGCAGCCTCGCCTGCCTGGGTCACCACAGCAGTGGCCTGAGTGACTCGTCCAACTTCCAGATCAAATCTCGTCACTTCTTTAGGCTGAAGTCCAGGCCCCTAAGTGCCACCGTCAGGGTTGCTATTGCCTGGCTTGTGCTGAATCCACTGTCCCCACCTGGTGCCCCAGCAGACCCTGCCATCCTGCTCCCTCCTGGGGCTGGCTGCCCCCTGGCCCACGTGCTCTCCTTCCCACTCTGCCTGCTTGGCCAGCTCTCTCGCCCTTCATTTTTCAGCTCGGACACTAGAGCTGAGAACACTTTCCTGCCCCCGCTCCCCCATCCCTGGTTCTGGCCTCAGCCCTGTGCTACTTGAGCATTGTTGTCTTCCCACCAGCCACGCATTACAGCTCACCTGCCTGTGAAATCACCTCTCTTCCCTCCTAGACCACGCACTTCGGGGAGCAGAGACCAAGTGATTGTTACCATTTTAGGGCCTCAGTTTCTAGCATAGTTCCTAAATAGGCAGTCAGTACATTCTTGTGGAATGAACAAGGGTGTGAGTATCTCTTTTTAAATTGCAAGCATTTCTAATATATTTTATTAGCTAACTTTCAGACAAACCAACCTTGGTACAAATTCAGGTATCCTAGTGGAGGAGGTAAGAGACGCCATATTTTAATTTTAGCTGCATTCACAAACCCAAGAATGTTAGGTTGCCATGTCCTTTTGGGAAATGCTATCAATACTGCCCCCATTCACAGATGTCAGGACTCCCGGATGGCAGTAAGTAGTATCCTCTTCTCCTTCCCAGGCTTTGGAAGTTGGAAACTATAAAGTAAAAGTGGGGACGAAAGTATTCCTTTAGTATCAATAGAGGCTGAGTTGGAGGGCTCAGCTTGTGGTGAAAACCAAAGGTCCTGCTAACACAGTGTCAGGGTCAGGGTCAGGGTAAGGGTCAGGCTGTGGTGGTCTCATCAGGTCAGTCCCTCCACCCCCTCAGGAGTGAAAGGATCCTGGAGTTAAGGAATGGAGCCCCTCCCGGAAGAAATGAAGAAGCATTTCTGAGGAGGAGCTGGCTTCTCGGGAACTCCAGTTCCCCTTAGGGGATTTTTTTTAACATCAAAACCCGTAGGCTGTTGCCTCTCCAAATAGATACACCGTGTTTGAATTCCAGCCGTGAGGCACCCTACCCTTTTTCTGTACAAAACATTGATATTTTAGAATATACTGGTTAATCCAGAAAAGATTAAATATGAAATGTCTTAACAGTTTATTTTTTCTGGGACCAAGTTTGAGTGTTTCATATTAGCATAAGTACATGAGGGACCAAAGAACTGTGTTAGGGTCCTTCTTTGTTTGTGCTTTGAGGCCCAGCTGGAGTGTGCTTTGACTGAGCTCTCACTTGGAGTTCCTTTTAGCAAAATATGAACCAGTGGCGGTGTGTGCCTGGAGTTGGTTTCCCGTGTGGAAAGCACGGGGGCCAGACCCCTGGGGGCCAGACCCCTGGGGCCCCGGGAGTGTTGGAAGCCCCCTTAGTGCAGTGCTCTTCCGTTCCGTGCAGGGGGGATGGGTGAGCGCGAGGTGTGTACAGTACGTGCCAGGGTTGCCTGAAGCTAGCATTAGAGCCCTGGCCAGACCAGCCTGATGACTTGCTGGGACCCGGCTTGGTTTTAAGGAAGACCTTTCTTGTCTTTCATGCCCCGCCACCACCCTTACCCCATCCCCAGCTTAGAACCTGCTGCTTACTTTTCTTTATGAAGGCAGCTATCTGAAGGCATCCTTAGTGAACGGAGCTGTTTTGAAAACGGCAAGGGAAGTCGCTCACTTCTTTCTCATCCGTGGAACTTAACAGGTAATTGCTAGCCATCCTGGAAGACAGCATTTATGTTTGTTCATACTTAGTTAACATTAGGTTTGCTAGGGTTTTTGGGCCCATTTCATCCTCTAAACTATTCCATTTGTTCGTAATGAAACTAGGACCTTTCCTTTGAAAATGTTAAAGGAATAACCGTCAAATTTCTCAAGTCTTTGAAAAGTCAGGTTTTCTTTCTTTTTTTTTTTTTTTGAAGAGCATATTGATTGGAAGAAAATGGCCTTTTGCTGCACAGAGTCTATTTTGAGGACACATATAAGTCTAAATGTAGTCCCTCCCCCACTGAAGAGTTAATTTAGACAGTTTATATGGAAGTCAGGGTTCTGAAAACCCCTATTGTGCAGCGAACACAATAGATGACTTTGCAGCCTCAGCCCAGCCTGAGCTGGATGGGCCGAGATTAGTGTGCTGAAAGAAAGTGGCCAGACCCCCGGCCCGAGGTCCTTTGTGAGGGAGGTGACAGTTGAAAAGAGTCAGGATCTCTCAGTGGCAGCAGTGACAGTTGAGCACAAAGAGTGGTGTGCTTTTGACCTTGGCCTATCCTTGGTCCTTTTTCCCTTCCCTTGGGGTGGAGGGAGGTTGTTTCGGGTTGAAACTTTTTGCTACATCTTCAGATGTTAGGGACCTAGACCCTTTTCTTTTTCAGTGTTTCATTTTTTCAGCCAGCTTATTAGAGTAAGGCCTTTTTCATTGCCCCAAGGCTCTGTGCTCTTTGGGCAAGAAACTAAACGAGTTGGGGTGAGTGTTCTGTGTGTGAATGACAGGGAGGAACCACAGGAAAGGCACCCAGAGCCAGCTTGACCCTCACTGGCTGTCCACCAGCAGGATGGCTTTGTACTAAGTGAAAGGGCAGCTGGAAGTTGGGTGATGCTTGGCGAGGGCAGCAGGTGCTCAGTGGGAACCAGCGACAACCGCCGTTGGCTGTCCTGTTCTTCACTAACGTTTCTTTTGTGTCTTCTCAAACTTGGTGGCACTTAGTGGGGTGGGGGGTGCCGGGTGTGCCGGGACCCCACCCTGGAGAGTCCGGTTTAATTGGCGTGGATGCGGCCTGGACTTCCCAGAGCTCTTCCCGTGACTCTGATGTGTAGTCTGGGCTGAGACCCACCACCTGTTTCGGACCCGAGGGCCTCGCTGCCCCGCAGGACCACCTGTGGGGGCCGAGAGAACTGCCCCTGCTCTCTGAGCACCTGGTTTATTGGCATGTTTCATGATTTCAGGGACTTGAATTTTTAAAAAGCTAAATGGCATTAGGTAATTTCAGGAGATTCTGACTAGATCTAAGAAGGAGCCTTTTAGACTTAGGAGACTCGGCCATTTAGGGTCCTGGGATTGGGAGAAACCTCAGTGAGAACACTGAACCTGTTGATCTTCTCAGACCTTAAAGGGCTGGTTAGAAGGGGGCTGGGAGGGAAGAATTGAACTGGGCTCCCTGTAGTGCTGGTCCCAGGTGTTTCTCCCAGAAAGGCAGGGAAGATCAACTTCCAGGAACAAAAGATCTATGGGCTGGTCATTGCTGCACACAGAGCTCTGGAATGTGTAATGGGCTGGGCATGAGGTGAGGGTGGAGACCCTGCCCTGTTGTTCCAGGTGTGAGCCCCTTCCCCCGTGCCTCATCGTCCACACCAGCACCCTCCTCCCCGCAATCAGCTTCTGCTGTGTTTCACTCTCTCAGCACCAGAGGCTCATTTTCATTCCCTCTCTCGCTCCGTACAGCCGCCTTCCCCACTTAGCTACTTCGCTACCTTACCTACACGTCCCTGTTTTCTTCCTTTGGTTCCATTCTATATTCACTTTTTATGTTATGGTGAGCTGGAGTAGTGGGAGTCCTGCTCTGTGAGCCTGCTCTTGGGGGTGGGGATGGGGTGAGGTCATTGACAGACTGGAGGGGAGTGGGGCTTTGAGAAGCAGAGGGGGCTGGGGCCAGTCCTGATAGCCAGGAGGCCCTGGCTGGGATCACTAGTGGGTCAGAGGTGTGACCCTGGCCAGGAGGCCAGGGTAGCGCTGAGCAGGGCTGTCGGAGAGGCCTGAGCCTGCCTGTGCGGTTAGCATTGACCATGCAAAGAAGCCAGGCTGGGCCAGGCAGAGTCTCTGCTCTTGGTGTGTCCACCGTCCACAGAAAATAAACACCCCTTCAGGCGGGTGTGCCCACTCTGTGCTGGCTGAGAGTGAGTCAGTTTTTCTAAAGATCATCCATCATTCTAGCTCCATGAATATTGCTTATTTCATTCGAGGATTTTTTTTTAATGGGATAACTTTATTTTGATCTCGGTGTTGCTGAGAATTTCTATCTTTTCATTTTATTTTGACAACTTGTTGGAAAACTCTTGCTGCTTTGCTAACTTTCAAGATGCCTAGCAACGTTTTACAGATTGTTGGGAATGTTTCTCTAATCATTTGAGCAAAACCATAATCAGTCATTTTATGCATAGCACCCTAGAGACAGTAAATGTTTCCTAAGAGTTGTTTCAGAATTCCTTATTCTGCAGAGCTACATTTTTAATGTAATGTGGTCTCTAGGTCAGGCCTTGAAAGGAACTCCCCTAGTTAATATCCAGCTTATGTTTAGGAATATCTCAAAAGTGGGTTGGTGTTAGTCCACAGGCTAAACGCATGCAGCAGGGGCCCATTGGGGGCCCATGGCCTGGCCGGGCTGACCCCCTGCCCTGGCCCCTGCCCCGGCCACAGCAAAGACTCAGTAAACATGGCCCAACATCGGGACTCCCATGGAGCAAATGAACATTTCTCGCCTGTAAGACAGGAGTTTGACCAGACAATTTAACATCTTAAAGGCATCTTGGTGGGAGAGAGGAGTATTTCACTGAAGAGTTTCTGAGAAAATCTCTCCGTGTTTTTCTTAAAAATGTTGTTTTTGTGTTTAAGTGTGCGATATGAGATGTAGTACTTTATGCAGCCCCTGAAAAGATGCGTCTTCAGAGCCCTTTTGCAGCTGGAGTCTGCGTTTCCTGGATAATCGGGGTTCACCTGCAGATGTCCGGCCACACAGCCGGGCTGCTGTGCAAACTGAGAATCTCCTGAGGTTATGAAATAAAGAACCTGATTTTCTTGATTACTTATAACTAATTTGCCCCCCTCTTCCACTTTTCTAGTTGTTCAACAGAAAAGTATGAAATGTAGGATTTAAGGGGAAAAGATATTTTCACTCTTTTTTTTTTTTCTGTGAACATGTGGAAAGTGTAAACTGAAGTTTGAAATATTAGAGCTCATTTTTATTTTATATGAAGAAATTAGTCTTGCTGCCAGTTTTCGGAGGTTCTTTAAGGAAAGATTCTGAATTGCTTTTCTTTCTTTCTTTTTTTTTTTTTTTAATTCCAGGAAACTTATCAGTTGACCAAGTTTTTGGTTAACAATGAACATTCTTTTCTTTGATGACTCAGTTTTTTTTTTTTTTTTTTTTTAGTTTTCTAAAAAAATGCTTTAGGGCCAGTGGTCTATAGACAACATGATAAATCAACGTTTGTTTTATTTTCACATCTAAGCCAGAAGTACTTTGATTCAGCAGTCTTAATTTATAATAGAATATTGCTATTATCTTTTAGATGTGAACATTTTAGGTGGGCACAATCGTCTCCCAAAATGAAGAACCTTGAAAAACCAAGTGGCAGGTGGCCCCATTGAGCGCTACCAGTTGAGATGTGTTTACCTCCTGAGATAGAGTGAAGGCAACTGTATCTGGCAGATAGAGTAAAATTGTTGTCACTGTTGATTATTCAGTGACTTCTATCTATGCAGCTTCCCATTTTAATTCAGACAGTAAGTGTCTGCAAATGTCTGTGCTAAATATTGCTCTTGCTATCAGACTAAGTGTGTGTGTGTGTGTGTGTGTGTGTGTGTATCTGAGAACTGATAATTCTGCGTTCTTTTTTTCCTTCCCTTTCTCTGGTGGTTTATTTTTAGTGGTAAATTAGTGGATGTAGATGACACAGCCTTCTTTCCTCCTGATTCTGGTTGCCCGTTTCCAGCACTGATTAGTGGGGAAAAAAGAGATGGGCCCAGGTCACTGGATTAAGAGGACAGCCCCCAGGGAAGCACCTTGGGCATGGCCCATTGTGGCAGGTGGTGCTAGAGGCCCAGGCTGTTGCCATTTCAACTGGATGTTTATTTCTTAACATATCCTAGTAAATCAAAAATGAAAACTTGAGAAAGGACCATGGGCCCTCTCCAGCGAAGATCAGTTGGATGTGCAGCTCCATCCTGTCCACTGTTTACGTAGAAATAACCTCTCTTCACTGGCCGCAGGGTGGGGAGGGTTTTGGTACCAGGGCCCCAAAGCATCTCCCTCCTCATTTCCATAAGGTAACGTCGCCGCCGTTTGACTTTCTTAGACTCTGTCCTGTTGTGGCCTCACTAGGGAGACTGGAAAGCTCAGAGAAAGCCATGTCGGGGTACACTGCTTCAGGAGCCAAAACATGGAGCTTAAAGACAAAAGCGAGATAAGAGGCAGAGGTGCTAGACTGCCAAGCAGTTCCGGGTTAAAGGTTAAGCCAGTCTCCACCTGAAGACACAGCTGGACATAGCACGTCCCTGCATCCTCATGGAGGGCAGCTGGCCTGGGAGGGCCTTCAGGGCACGGCCCACGCTCCCTGCTGTCCTGTCTGGTCCATTTGGAGCTCTGAGCTCCAGACCCCACCCAGCACCCACCTGGCAGGCTGTTGCTCTGCACCCAGGGCCCAGCCAGCGAGGAGCAGCACAGCCGGGAGAGGACGAGTGGCCAGTAGCCCTGCCCCAGTTAGTCCACACGTTACAGGACTCATTCCAGCCCCCCGCTGACCAGTGTGGAAAATTTCTGCACTTTTTTTTTTTTTTTTTTAACCTCCCTCCCTGAAATATCAACAGATTCCCAACTGGAATTATTTTCCAGTTTGGTCAAGGAAGTAGAGAATCACATGTGAAATATTTTTGTACTAGGCAGAGTCACTCATTTTTGTGTTGCTAAGTCTTTCCATTCAGATACACTTGACTGTTTTCTCCTGGTTCCTGTTTGGGCAGATGCCGTCACACAGGGTGTTGGAGGGTCCCTCATGACGGGAGCCAGACGGCCAGCACTCTGCCATTCTCCTCAAAAAACAAACCCACAGCTCTGCATGAGCTTCTGACTTGCCAGCTTGTCCCCTGAGCAGACCTTAAACTTGAGCTTTAATGCCCTTTGTTCTGAACTATATTGAGGGAACTCTTATACAGCCTAGGCCTTCCTGTTTGTATTGTCTGTTTCAAGTTGATTGACTTCAGTTCTCTCTTTAAAGGGTTCCTTCTCCTTCCACATGCCTTTGTCTAGTGCCTGTTCATGATTTTGCTGTTGGATGTTGTGACTCTGGCCACTGTTGCTCGGAAGAGCACACACCGCAGGACCACCTTTTCTTTTTGTGGCTGCGCAGATAACAGGAGGAAGGCAGGGGTGTGTGTGACAACTTCTGTGGGCTGACACAGTGCTGTGTGCTTCTGTAAGCCACGTTTGCTTGCGTGAACTAGGTAGGTCCGGGTCTGAATGAGTGTCTGGTAGCACGTCCCCTGAGTTTTTTCCTCTATACTTTCCTTTTCCAGAAAACAATGTGTATGAGCTCAAAATGTCTTTCTTCCTCCAGCAATCTTGTTCACGTTGACCCTTTCACTGAGTTCATTTTCTTTCCTTTTCTTCAGCTTTTAAACTTTGGCTTAACTTGTTTACTTTCTACAGACTGACATTGTGCACAAAAATAAGTTGAGCCTTATTGAATCTTGTTGCTCAAATTGGTGACACCCACTTTTTTGAGAATTCAGGAAGAGTCATTATGGGTATTCTGGAGATAAATTCTTGTTTTGAGTAGCCGGCTTGGTAGAACCCCTTGATAGAGGTGGCAGAGTGTGGGGGTGTGGACATGAGGCCAGGTGTCCTGCCCTACTGTTATCCCATAGGTGTTTAGGGATTTCGTGGGGAAGGGGCCAGGAAAGACGGAATTTCAAGCCAGGGGCGGGGCCAGCATTCCTAATTGTGGGGACATCCAGGTGGCCTGCAGAGACCCTGCAGAGAAAGCCTGTGCTGGAGCAGAGATGGTCTGCCTGTTGGACTCCTGTTGTGCTGCGGGGTCTCCATCCTGGAGTAGCTTAGTTTTGGGTTGCTGCAGGAGTGCCCACCTAGCTGTGGAAGTGTTTCAGGAATTAGAACCTGGTTTTTTCCTTCTCTTAGACTCATATGCTCTCCTGTTGATAATGAGATTAAGATTGTCCCTGTATCTCAAGCATGTCACTTTATGAATGGGAGTGTACGCATGCGTGTGCTTACCAGTCTTCAGCTGGGTTCAGGCCAATGGATTTATTCTAAGGTTCACGTAGTCAAGTTGTTGTGCTGACAGAGCATTAAAGGGAGAATAAGTGGAAAGCATCGGTGTCTGGAACCCAGTGGAAAATAGGTCTTGGCTGTTTGTAGAGTCTGACAACTGGGTTATTTGTCAACTGGGCCAAGAGAATTTTTAGAATTCGGTATCTCATCCTTAGGTTCCCAGTTATTTTGATTCCCCAACAGACTCTAAAGGGCTCAAAAAGTGAGACTGGAAAAAAATTTCTGCAGAGATAAGCCCAACTGAATCTTACTATGGTAATGAATTGGCGAAAATATCAATAATTCAGCGAGAAGTCTGTCAGCCAGTGGTGGCAAAAGACTGCTGTGAATTTGGGAGAACATGCACGTATCTGAGCTAATTGGGTAAATTTACATATGGTGTTACTGTAGTGTCACCCAAGACTAGTCCTTTGGGAAATTTATAGATTAATGGAGACCCAAATGTTTAAATACTTCAGCTGTTTATCCGTAAAGAGAAACCACAATAAGTGTGGATTTGGCTTACTGAATTAAAATGGGGCTGCTTTTCGCATTGTCATCTGATGATTAAGAAATTTTAGCTTACCTTCTGTCTTTACTTCTCACATTTATTTCTTTGTGGGAGTTGCCATCTAAATGTTCCTTTAAGGTTGTGATTCTCAAATGTTTGTCTCGGGACTTTTTTACACTCTTAAAAATTAGTGAGGTAAGAGCTTTTGTTTATGTGGATTATAGCTATGGATATTTACCATATTAGAAATAAAACCCAAGAGATTAAAACTATCATTACTAAATTAAAAATAATAATAAAACCTACATGTTAAATAAGTACCATTTGTATGAAAAATGACCATTTTTCAAAACAAAAGAAACCTTATCGAAAGCATGTCTTATAATTTTTGGAGCTATCTTTAGTATCTGGCTTACTAGACAGCTGGTCCTCACCTTGGCATTGACACTCCTTCCGATGTGATGCTGTCGCCATGTGTGAGGGAAAGCCAGCCTCACACAGGAATGGAGTTGGGAAGGGGGGTTGATTTCTTTGTATATAATTGTGGATTTTCTTTGTACACTAAACAAGTGTTAGTTTCTTAAAGGTCGGTTGAGATGTAGATTCTGAAACCGTATCTATGAACCTTTAAAACTCTGTTCCATGTATGATTTTGAATATCATGCATCGGTCATATGGAAGACCTCCCAAATGTTGATACATTTCATTTTGCAATATCAAAACAAATTCTTATCACCAGTTAGAAAAGTCTGTAAATGTAGGGTAGTTGTTGACTCCATAGTGGATATGGATATACGAGTTTTCAAAAAGCCTAAGTTTTGCAAAACACCTTGACTCATTATTTTATCAGTTGTTTTTCTTGAAAACAGGCCCATTTTGCCCATGAAATACCTACCAAATAGCCACCCCTGAATGACTATAGTTTGTGTCCTGTGCTTTCCAGTCAAAGGTGGTGTTTCCTGAGAGCATCTCTGCCTCCTCCCAGTTGCTTCTGGGCGCTCTTCCTGGCGACGCCATCAGCTTGAGCAGCAGGACTTCTCTGTGCTCCTGTCCTTTGCCCAGAATGTTAAAACGTGTGCACTCAAGGGCGGAGGTATGATAAAATTGTTTTTACTTCTCATCAAGGACATTAAGTGTTACCATCATTTTATCTATCTGTTTATGTTTACCTGCAGTCGTTTCGTGCAGTTACTACCAGTTTGGTGCCACTGCCTTGCTTTGCATTAAGGGTACTTTTGCGCCATTGATGCAGTAAAACAGGCAAATACCGTCTTAGGATTACTGTGAAAGTCGTTTGGCCTCAGGGACCCGAGGGGTCCGTGGTTCACATTTTTGAGAACTGTTGGGAAAGGTGCTAAATGAAGCAGAAGCTACACTTGACCTGTACTAATTGAATGTTACAGAAATGGGCCACAGACATAGTGCTGGGCCGAGGGTGGGGGGTGGGGGGGCAGGTAAGATGTGAGAGTTCCCGGAGTGTGGGACTTCTGCTGGGGATGTCACCTCATGCGTCCTGAACATCTGAGTCAGTGCCTGGCACGTGACTCAGGAAATAGATGTAGCGGTTTGAAGAATTAGATTGAGAGTAATGGACTTATATTATAAATTTAGTGGATTTTTAAAAATTTGATTTATCAAGGCGAATTTTTTTCCTTGTGTTATAAAAGTAATAAAGCTGTGACACAGGTGTACAGCCTCTTACATTTCACCTGTCCTGTGATTCCATAATCTTCCTTACTTATCCTGGCCCTTGAGGGTCTGTTTTTCTGTTCCATCAAGGTCCCTGTCACCAGCTGGGTAGACCTGCTCCAGCAGTAATAACTGTAACCTTTGCGGATTTTGGCTTTAAAAGCTGACCAGCGCTTTCCCCGATTGGGAGACATGCCCAGTAGAAGGGACAGCGTCAGGTTGGCTATGAAATTGACTCTGCTCTTTGTGAACAAGTGTCATTAACTCCCGTTTTTCCAGCATTTTTGCATGGTGACGAGGTGGTTGGTTAGGCAGTTTATTTTGTTTTCAGTGTATGAAATATCAAAAGTGTGTTCTCCTTGGAAGCCTCCAGAAGAGAAAGGCTTTTGTGCCTAGAAGACCTTGTCACTTCTATCAACGCGTTTCTTCATTCTTCCTTAAATTTGTCTTGGGGATAGTGAGGACTAATTTATACTTTTATGGGTTAGAACTGCCGCCTTTGTGGTTTTTGTTTTGTTTGTTATCAGTTGGAGGTATTCAGGGTAGCTGGTTTCTCGAGAGTCGCCACTTGGCCCCATTTTAGTTTTTTCCTCAGTGTCTGACTTTGCCTGATGACAGGAGGGGCTCTGCTTGAGAATTTGGAATTCGCAGGTTGGGGTAGGTCTTTCGGAGCCTCTGAGACAAGGCCAGGTGTCCCTCCACTGCTCCTCCTGTTAGAAACCCCCAGTCGTAGAAGCACTGTGGAGATGATGTACTTGTCTCGATAAAATGAAAATGTCTGATAAAATATTAATAACTACATGATTGGACGTCTGCTCCTGAAGATGTGGACGGAGAAACCTCGCCCTCACAACTGTCTTTCTAACTGACTTCACTGTAATGAAGAGAAATGTCAAAGGACAGCGTGGTCAGGGCTGTCATGAGCCCAGTTCCTGCCCTGTCACCTTCCTGTCACCGTGGCAGCAAACAGGCCCCAGGAGGACTGACTCTGGCTTCGCTTTCTTGTGGGATTTTCCTGGATTAGCTGATGAGGCCAAGCTAAGTAAATATTATCTTCTCTTCTGTTGGCCTTTTGTTTTGAAATAGCATCCCAACCCTACTCCCTACAGAGTTTCCTTTTTATTACTGTTATTATTTTTACAGACTAGAGGTGCCACCTTCTCCGGTCTTGCTCATCACTTTTTTCTCACTTCAAGCCTGTGAAATATTTCATTCAGTGCAGCAAGCATTTATGGAACGTTCACAAATCACTAGCTGTGTTATTACCAAACCTGCATTTTTGCTTTCCGCTGTTTCTAGAAGCCCTGTTTGGCACATGATTTGCATGTTCAGTATCAGCTCTCTTAGCATGCCCTCTCTCTGTTTTCTCCCCTCATTAGGTTGTTAAGATTGAGGGGACCTTGTAATGGAGAAGGAGTCTTCCAGGACTCTGCAATGCTCAGATCTTGACTTTCTTGCTCCTTTGCTCTCTTTTATTGTTTCATCGTCATACTGCTTTATCTTTGATGTGTGCACAGAGCTTCAGGCATCAGCTGTTGGCTCCTTGGGCTTGTGGAAAAATTTGGGAGGTGAGAGAAACAGGAAGGAAGGGAGAGGCTATTAGAGAAGAAGATTCTTCTTTGATCAATTTTCGCTTATGCAAAATTCCTAACCTTTGGCCTTTCTCCTGCTTTCTCCCACTTAGACCAAACTGTACCTCTTCATCTGTGTTTGTGGAATAAGGCCCAGATTGTTCCCGTCCACAGATGATGTTGTAAACTATCTTCTTTTACTGGGGGATAAAAGGTCTCAGCTAGGAAATACACAATAGCCTCTAGAAAAGTATACTTTACTGACCACTTTGATATTGTAGAACTGTCATCTAATGTTCTAATACATCGGTACTGAGAAAACAGACATTTTCTTGAATACAGCAGATAACTGGGATGGATGGTTAAAGGTTGTTCTTTTTGATTACATTTTAAGTGGTTTCATTGTATTTTCCCCCCCAAATTGTGTATGAGTTACAGAAGTTAGCTTTGCATTTTCTACGTTTGTGTATATGAAATAAAGATCTACATCTCAGGTGAGCAGACACATAATTGAATAAAATCTGAACAATGGGAAGTAATGGGCCTTAAATGAAATAGACCCGCACTACTTACTAAATATTTGATAGATGTCAGCTGGATGCTTTCCTCTTCCCTCAGATGTGACAGCATACTGATTAGATAACTTTGCACTGCCTGATTTATTTCTTCTTCTAGATGTGGTCAAGCCTGTAATAGAAAAATCTATACCAATTTATTTTCCCTATCTCATTTTTCTCCTGCCTGGTTTGCCCAACTCATCATAGATTTTCATCTTGCAATTTGTATAAGTGATATTTAAGTATGATTCCAGAAACTCATCTGATAACAGGTTCTGTCCCTTTCAATGTCAGAGAACAGAAACAGCACTGCTAGCCAAGTTATCAGCTGGGGCATTTTTACCTTTTATGGATTTCTGTAGTCATTTGTCTGAATTTAAACTTTCTTGGTTTATTATGATTGCTGTTAGTACTTTCCCTTAAAATAGAAAATCTACATACATTTCACAAATGCATTTTATTCTTTCCTTTCATCGTAATTTAATGAATACTGTTTCAGGTGTATAATAGAGGATCTCCCAGTCTTAAAATGGCACCATTGTAGCACCATTCCCTTAGAACTTTGTTCAGACTGTACAGAGAGGGAAGGAGTTCACGGATGTGTCACTGAGTGTGCCCCATTTGGTCCTGGGTGCTCCTACGGGTGGATCGGGATTTAACTCTGAAGATAACAAACATAAATGACCACATGAAGGGTGCTGCTTTCTTATTTGTAATGTTTTGTGAGGCTACATGCAGACGACAGCTGATGATGATGGAAGAACAGGGACCAGCCGGGCGTGCTAAAGCCAACGTCCTTTTTCTTCCTGGATAGGTGTCTGCGGTGATGTGTAGGATTCATCATGCACATCTTTCTGCTAGTGCAGTGGTTCCTGGTTCCCATGTTAAAATTCTATCATTACTCATCATGCTTTACCCATTGTGTAGAGGAAAGGGATGTTCACCAAACAACATCATGGCTTCTTGCTGCTCCACCCTCTACCTGAACAAGTCAGAGAAGCCACTCGGGTGTGTGAGCAACATTGCTAGGACAGGAGCTGGAGGGAGAGGCTGGAGGAACCGCCGGTGGCGGGGCTGCCTTTGCCAAAAGTTCGGGCTGGGTGGCCATTTTGGAGTAGTTATAGCCTTTTAGCTTTCATCCAGCAGGTGTACTGGTTCCCAAGAATCTTCCTGATAGATTTTACTTGTGGGAAATACTGAAAGAGTCCAGACAGTTCCTAAACCACATTAAGGCATCCCAATAGTCACGGTAATTTAGTTATTTACTCCTAAAAAGTGAATGTAGTAATTTTATGCAAAGGGATAAAGACTTTGAATTAATCGTGACATCAGCAGCAGCAAATGGTTTTGAGTCCAGGAAGCTGGCCTGCGCGTAGTTACTCATTTCACCTCCGATTTATTGATTACCTGTCATGCCTGAGGCTTCTGCTCATGAGGAACTCACAAGTAATGGCAGCAGACATCGCTAATAAATCACGTGTGAGACTGACTGAAAAATGTTAGAGCCAAAGATACAAGCAGTGTTCTCTGGGAGCAGTAGAGGGAAGAGACAGTGTCACAGAGGTTTTTTCTTTATAACTCCCCCCTCTCACGCCCCCCCCCCCCCCGAAATGTCTGAGAAAGTTTTGTGCAGGTGGAGGCCTTTGCCTTAGGCTCTGAGGGATGCTTGATATTTGGGGTGAGGGGGCCATCCTGATACAAGGGACAGAGGCAGGAGACTTTAGGGCCTATTTATTTGGGAAAGATCATTTATCGCAGACTGTGACTCAGGTAAAAGGTACTTGAGGCCATCTGATGGAATTATTTGAAGGCTATTTTGAGATTTAAGTTGTGCACGGTGCGATTTGGAATAGGTGTATTCCTCTGGAATGTTGGTTGCGAGCGACAGAAACCTAACTTAAACCCCCTTCAGAAGAGGCAAGGTCCTGCTCAAGGAACCAGGGCGTCTGGGAGGAGCATATTTTTCACATCGCGGGTCCAGGGGCCCAGACATCATCCTAGGGTCACTCTCCCTGGACCTTGGCTCTGCCTTCTGTGCTTTGCTGGGTTTGTCACGGCAGCCTTTCCCCTGTGTTTGCAAGATGGCGGCCAGCACCTCACATCCTCCCAGCTGAGCACCTTCAGTAGAAACCGAACTTGCCTCCCAAGACCCCGGCAGCATCCCCGAGAAGACGTAGATGGCTTTGCCGTGGTTCTGTGCACGTCCTTGAACGAGTGGCCAGCATTGCATTGAGGGCAGGGACCAGAAGAATGTGTGCTGGGCAGACCCACACCGCGGCTGCCCAGGCTCGTGCGTGGCGCAGAGGGCAGGAAGGAGGAAGGCAGCTGTCAGCGGAGGGAGGAGGGGGGTGGGGACGGCTGTTTGGAAAGAGGGGAAGTCTGTTCTCTGCATCTTGAGTAGGAGGTGCTGGTGGGTCATTCGCGTGGCCTTTGGCTGTTTGGGCACAAGAGAGATGGGGAGGCTAGCACTGTACCCAAATCAGTGACTGATGATGGAGACGGGCCTGGACAGGTGAGCTCACTGAGGAGGATCAGGTATGAGGCTGAACCACAGGAAGTTCCTGCTTTTTTCCTAAAATAATGGCAGAATACTGGTGATTTCATAAGGTTCAGTGTGTTCTATGGGAAAGCTCATTTGGAAATGACTGGTCTTGTGTTCTTCTTGTCAGTGACTTGTAAGTCTCCACGGCGAACCCATCATTTCTCCTTTCTTTCTTTACCCCTCCTTCCCCCTTCCCTCTATCCTTCCTTTTTCCTCCTTTTTTTAAGAAAACATTTATCGGGTGTTTTTTAAGTGCAGAACATGGTGCTTAGTGCTGGATGTGCAGCCTTGAGCCAGACGTTGAAAGGCCCCTAGGGAATCCCCCGTGAGCCCAGACTCCCTGGAGGTGTGACTGGCACCGAGTCCATATTCCTTGTGTGCTGCTTGGGGAACTGTCCCCCGGCCCCCCAGGTGTGTGCTGTGCTTCCGGAGGGCTGAGGTCTGGGTTCGGGTTCCAGTGGTGAGCCCAGCACAGGACATGGCTGCCTCCCAGACCTGGTAAAGGACCGTGGTTGGCCTGCTGGCCTAGAATGGGGGCAACACAGGGACCACTGAGTACATTGCCAGACTTCACAGGTAAAAGGACAGACATCAGCACTTACAACTCTGCCCCTTGCAGAGAACTCAGTATTTTGAAAGGAATTTTAATTTTTAAAATAAAGAACAAAACAAAAATTAGCGTTGCCCAGGCACTGGCTTTCCCTGAATACTAACTAGCAGGCCCATCCTAACAGTCGAGGGAGAAGCAGTGATTTTGAGCTGGATGGAGTATTTTTATTCTTCTCAATGGGAAGAAAATATTCGCCTTCGCTTTCTCAGAACCCCTTGCACTGGGAACACAGCTGAGGCACCTGCTGGTAGGAACACGGGCCAGACCTCTGTGTGCCTGCAGATCGGGGTTTCTGGCAGCTTCTCACTGGAGTGGGACATCCCCTCTCCTCAAGGCCAGAGAGGGCGCACCTCCCCTCTGTCCCCTGCCCTCTGGCAGGAAGACCTTGGTCTGCCTGAAGCTCCCTCCGCTTTCTTCTCTGTAGCCAGAACAAGGCAAAGACAATGGCCCGTTCCTCCATAGAAACCACCTGCTTGGCAGGAAGTGAAGCCAACTCAAGTCCTGATGCCACTTGGAGGATTTGTGGTTTCCTTTCCTGTCAGTAAACAAAGCAGGCAGTGAAAAGAGGGGGACACTCATTGTTTACAGGATGTTTGCTGTGTCAGAGGAAGGAAAAGTGCCTGCTTCAGAGCCCTACTATTGTGTGAGGGAATTACTGCGGTATGCGCCTGCTGGAGCAGAGGAGAACCACTGATCCTCCTTCCTCACAGAGCAGACTTTTCAGTGGGACTTTGAAAGGCGCCTTTTGTAAATTAAAGTTGAGGGTTTTTAATGTATCAGCATCAAAACAAGTAGGAACCAGAAACCCGCTTTAGAGAAAAAAAAAATGGGTTTCTAAAACTTTGGAAAACATTGATGCTTTAGAGGAGTGTTTTTTTTTTTTTTAAGTTGTACAAGTCGTGCTTTGTTTGCAGGGAACATTTATCGTTTGTGGTGCGGCTGTGTCTCCTCTGTGGGCCTGCCCAGGTTGCTTTTCGGGGTGTCTAGGTCGCTGCTGTCCCTGCTCCATGGCAGAGGCTGTATGTCCCCCCCGTTTTTATCAGCAGTTCTGAGCCCAGAGCTGAGAACCACCCGGTGGTCAGTGAGTGAGTGCTGAGTGGATGGCCTTTGCTGAGTGGATGGACGTTTGGCTGGGATTAATAAGCCAGTGAAGACTGAAACCATGACATAAGTTGTCCAATAATATATCCTTTTCTAATTACTCTATATTGGGAAATCTTTTTAATAAATACTTTGGTGTTTTCTTTTTATTGTGCTAAAATATACCTAACAAAATTTTATCATTTAAACCATTTCTAAGTGGCATTAAGCACATTCACACTGTTGTGCGGCTGTCATCCCCACCATCTTAGAGCATTTTCATCTTCCCCCGCAGAAACTTTATACTTATTAAACACTAACTCCCCGTCCCCCTCCCAGCCCCTGGTACCTTCTGTCTGGATGAATATGACTCCTCTAGGGACCTCATATAAGTTTAAAACACATTATTTGTCATTTCTGTCTGGCTTATTTCACTCAGCATCATGTCCTCCATGTGCATCCATTTGGTAGCCAGTGTCCGAACGTCCTTCCTTTTAAGGCTGAATAATATTCCATTACATGGATGGTCCACAATTTGTTTATTCATTCATCTGTTGATGGACATTTGGGTTGTTTCCGCCTTTTGACTGTTGTGAATATGCTGCTATGAACATGGGTATACAAATATCTGTTCAAAACCCTCTCAGTTCCATGGGTTTATACCAGAAGTGGAATTGCTGGGTCATGTGGTAATTCTATGTTTACTTTTTTGAGGAGCTTGCCATACTATGCTTGAGATTTTTAAGCTTAGAATTGGCTATATTGGCTGCACAAGTTAGGTCAATGAGAATTTCTTTCCCTCCCTTACTCCTGCACATAATCTGAAATTCAGCTACAATGGAGGGACTAATAATAGTAACTCTTCATCAGCTGTTTCAGTGCTTCATAAAAATTGAGAAAGATTGAAAAAGATGGGCTTTCTAAAGCCAAGGCCAATTACAGCTGTCTTGGTAGGTGACCCTGTAGTTGATCACTGTTCAAAGTGAAAAGAGCACCGTTGCTACTGTGCTGGAACAACAGGTATAACCGGGCTGTCTGGGGACCCCCCACTTATTGGGGTCTGTGTGTTAGGAAGCAGAGGGCAGGACCCTGCCAGGAATCAGAGGAGCCACGTGGATGTCATTTCATCTAGGCTCTGCCCTGCTCAGGGTGCATTTTGCGTCCATGCAATATCAGGTAGCAGTGTGGGCCCCGGGGTACTTCACTCCTAATTAGTTTGCAGAAATTCTCATAATTACTGTTTTAAAAAAATGATATAGTAGAAAGAGCATGATCTTAGGAGCTGACTTGAGTTCACACCCTCCTTGGTGTGACTTGATGATTCACTTTGGGCAAGTGACTTGCCCCTTAGAGCACCATCTCCTCTTGCGGGGGGTGGGGGGGGGAGCACAAAAGGGCCATTTCTTGAGGTGCCTGTGAGTTTGAAGATAACAAGGAAAGTGTTTAGTGGAGCACCTGGTGCGTAGTCAGCTCTGCGTCCCTGACATTGACCCTGACATTGGCCATTGTTACTAAAAGCTGATGCAGTTTCACAGGGGTTAGTGCCAGGACAGACCGCAGAGCAGCAGGTCTCAGCTGTGGTCTTAGGCCCCTTGAAACGCCT
>NW_017732603.1:263445-302483 GCF_001890085.2 Hipposideros armiger
CCTCCCTGCCTCCCTCCCTCCCTCCCTGCCTCCCTCTATCTTTTCTGTCTACATTGTTTCTGCTCCCCTTGGCTTATGGATTGAATGTCTGATTTTCTCACTCCCGGCAGCAAGCATGTGTGAGCATTGCTTTAAGGAGCCTGCCTGAACTTAGGAATTGCCTAAATTTGGGAGCTTCCAAAGGACTTACTAGCAAGCTCCTGTGAGTGTTCCTTAATGTGTTTAAAAGGATATGATTTTTTAAGTTGGTTTGAACATGTCTACATGAGTGTCCCTTAGATTAAAGGGACAAAGTGAGAGTGTAGTGGTGGCTGAAGGGCTGCAGGAAGGCTGCCACGCTGTTGGAGGAGCGTGACGTGGCAGGTGTGCCTGTACTTTGAGAGGCCGCTGTGAGTGCTGGGTGGGGAGAAGAAACCTTCCTCTACCCTTCATGGTTCTTCTGGCTGGTCTAATAATTAAATCTACATGAGCCAATTAACAAGACAAAGTAACCAAATGTAATTACACATGTACGTATGGGAACCCCACATACATGAGCGTTTCCAAGACAGAATGGGAAAGCAGTGTATGTATGACATCCTGAGCTAAGGTTGAGGTAAAGCGCCTGGGGCTCAGAGGGTCATTGCTGGGCAGTAAAAAGGGGAGATGGTCAGTAATTGGTAGTTTGCCCTGCCCTATAGATAGGGCATACGTGCTGTTTCTGGTGATCTCTTATTATGGGCAACACTCCTAATTTAAATTCTTCTAGATAGTTAAGAGGAGGAGAAGTTTTTCTTGAGTCCGCAGGGCCTCAGTTGCCTTTGGCTCAAAATAATCCAAATGCCACGGTCACATCTTGGGGCAACTTGTTCTGAACCCCTACATGAGGAAGGTGATGGGCAGCGGGGTGGAGGAGGGTCAAGGCTTCCTGATGAGATTCAGATGGCCCTGCCAGGGCCCGTGAGTGTCACCTTAAATACCGTCATTGGACATAGAATAAAGGCTTCCCTGGCTTGTGTGTGTTCACAGATACTGCATTTTCTGTAACAGCAGAAACAAGATGAGTTTGTGAAGGAGCTGCTGGAGCTAACCATCCCCCATCACACTTGGTTTCTGGCCTTGGATTATTCAGTGTGGCTTATCATCCTTCTCTCTCACGGTCCACACACACACACACACACACNGCCTCAGTTGCCTTTAGCTCAAAATAATCCAAATGCCACGGTCACATCTTGGGGCAACTTGTTCTGAACCCCTACATGAGGAAGGTGATGGGCAGTGGGGTGGAGGAGGGCCAAGGCTTCCTGATGAGATTCAGATGGCCCTGCCTGGGCCCGTGAGTGTCACCTTAAATGCCGTCATTGGACATAGAGTAAAGGCTTCCCTGGCTTGTGTGTGTTCACAGATCCTGCATTTTCTGTAACAGCAGAAAAAAGATGAGTTTGTGAAGGAGCTGCTGGAGCTAACCATCCCCCATCACATTTGGTTTCTGGCTTTGGATTATCCAGTGTGGCTTACCATCCTTCTCTCTCACGGTCCACACACACACACACACACACACACACACACACACACACACAGACACACCACACCACACACACTTTTCTTCTGCACCATTGAAGGATGAGTTACAAATATCATGGCCTTTTACCCTCCAAGTGCTTCACTGTGTATTTCCTAAAATTAGAGATGTTCACTTAGTTAACAGTGGTTCAGCAGTCCTCTTTGGATAGTGTAATAGTAATTGATTACTTATACCCAATCTGTTATTTGTATTCCAATACTGTCATGTGACCCAAAGTGTCTTTATAGTGTTGTTCCCCTGCCATACAGGTTCCAGTCTGGGGTCAGGCCCTGCATTTAGTTGTCATGTCTCTTGATCATCTTTATTTCCACAGTTTTTGACATTTCTGCGTGTTGATGCATTTTGAAGTCCACGGCCTGGGAGGCTGCATTTAAAAATGTTTTTAAGTGGATAAGCACTTTAACAGTGGCCAGGTATCGCTGGAAGACGGAGTACATCTCTGTCACACATTTTCTTGTTACAAATTATAACTACATAAAGTGCACATATTTTCAATGGTCAGATTGTGAGACTCTTTCCTGAAGAGAGAGGAGGAATCGAGGAGACAAATAGCAAAGAGACTGTGGGCCAGAGGAGACTTTCCCTTTCTGTGTGACTCAGAAGACTTGGCTGACATGCTAATGAAAGCATTGGAGCCTGGATAAACTCTGACATGGAAATAACAATAGAGGGAGACCCTTTTCATTTCAGCTCAGGAAAGGAGAGCTATTTCCTGGGTCTGTTTTAAGGAAAGACCCTCACTTCCTACAGCCATACTCGTCCCTTCTGCTCCCTTGGTCTCACTGAAGCTAGGTGATACGTTCATTCTGTTACCAGCCTCCGGCCAAATGAGGGGCCCCTCCTGCTGCCTGGCACAGCTCTGGCTGGCTTCTGCCCTTCGCTGCTCTTGAGTACTGTGGGGACATAGCTGCTGCCTGGGATTAACACTTTCTAGGTTTTCTCTCGTCAGATGTACAGCAGCAAACCCGGAGATACTGTTTCCAGATTAATTTCTTTATGGTTAATTTTGACGAGTGAAGTTATGGGGATATTATAGAATAGGCAGCTGTATAAACATTTGTGATACACACTCATGACTTTAAGTCTACTTTTGTCAAAATTTATATTCTTTAGTTTTTAAATTTATAGGTGCATTCAGTTAAAACAACACAGAATATATAGAACATAAAGCCCCCTGTAATCCCACTCCCCAAAGGCAATCACCGTTGATAGACTTTCTTTTTGTTTTTAAAAAAACAAAATAAAAAATGAGATTGTTCAGTACATACTATTTTGCCAGTTGCTTTTTTTCACTTACTCATATATTTTATCGATCTTTTCATTGTCAACATCTAAGCAGTTCCTACTTAATCTCTTGTATGACTATATTATAATTTATTTAACTATTGAAGGACATATAGGTACTTGTTACTATTTGGCTCTTATTAACAAATGCTGGTATACAGACTTAGACAACTGCCAGCTGAGCACAAAGGAGTCGGGAGGTTGTGGCTGGAAATAAATATACAAAGATCTATTTTATTCAAGGGTCTTAGGATTTGCATATTGGAAACATAACTAGGCAATACCCAAGCTGTTCCAAAGAAGAGAGAAAAGCTGGGGTCTTATAGTAAAAAGTACATCCTTGAGTAGAATCAGTCCTGTGGGTTGATCCAAGACAGTTCCTCGAGGTGACCAGTGGTCAGGATGATGGGTGGCAGGCGGTCTGGCAGGTAGTCTGGATGTGTGAACATTCTTCCTAAGTTTTTCAGAGAGCCATCCATAGGGTGTAAAAACATCTGCAGGCATTGGGAGTTCAAAGTGGAGTTCCCAGTCTAGCTAAAGGAAGAGTGGAGTCGTGTCCTTGTGCCTCAACCTACTTGATTTTAGAAACTGAGCAGCTTGACTGTTGTGACTCTATTTAACTTCTTTGCTCTTTCCTGACAACTATTTATTTAGTAGAAATTCCCAGGAATGGAATTCTTGCATGAAAAAGTATAACACACTTAACATTTTGGAGGCTATTGCTAGA
This sequence comes from Hipposideros armiger, assembly GCF_001890085.2. Lineage (NCBI taxonomy): Eukaryota > Metazoa > Chordata > Mammalia > Chiroptera > Hipposideridae > Hipposideros > Hipposideros armiger. The sequence goes on from NW_017732603.1 coordinate 267,021, forward strand.
CCCTTCAGATAGGTTCTGTCTGTTTATGATTCCATCAGTGACTATTAGTGAGCCTCTAGCCCTCACCAGCAGTGTCTAATCTCAGTATTTTATTTGGTTTTGATTTTCATTGTTTCATTGTTTTAATATTTGTGTTCTTTAAAAAAAAATAATGCTTACGTTAAGTACCTTTATTGGTCACTTGGTTTCTTTTGCCCATTTATCTTTTGAATTATTGCATGTACTCATTTTTAAAAACTTCTTTATTCTGGATATTAGTCCTTTATCACATGATACAAAAAGTATATTTGAAAATTCTTAGTTATTGTTTTTTTTTCACCACCGTTTGAGCTGTTTATGATGTGAATCCAGACGGACTCTTTAAGAGCATCTGGTAGAATCAGGCTGTGCTACATCAGGTAGGCTGCTCTTTACCAGTGTTTTTCTGAGTTGAAAATCCATTTCAAATGCGATCTTAAGATGGGTTACAATTATACACCAATTAAAGAGGACTTCACAAATCAGTACAACGTATTTGTTGTTAAAAAGTATAAAAGAGGTCATTTGATCTTTTATTTTCCCTTTTGCAAGGACCTTTATTCTTACATAAATGTTTATGTAAAGAGTACATTGTTTGAAACTATAAATTTTGTAATAGCATTAGAACCAAGGAGGTGACACGCTGGTTTAATGGCTGATTTCTTCCATAATCCTGTATAAATGATGTACCATTATGGGTCCTCGTTTTCCCATTGATGGAATTAGGACTTATTTAACTAATCATCATAAAGGCTTAGAAGCTTGTTTATCAGAGGATTAGGAGGCTTGTTTTGTGGGAGAAATCAATTATTATCATTGGGGATTACTAGGAAAAATTTGGGCTGAGCTCCCAATTCTTGTCCTTACAAAGATGCGTAGAATTTTTCAAGATAGCCGCTGCCATCGTGTTATAGTGGTATGTATTTCAGCCTTCCGATTTCTGGTAAGAACTTTTAGCTCTTTGGGCATTTTCTTATCAGAGAGGTGTTGTCTTGAAGCCTGGAATATCTTGTTTCTCCTGCTGTGCTCTCAACTTTACCTTCAAGCTTATCTCCCTTTTTCAAATCAAAATAAGTATTGGCAGGGATGGTAGGCTTCCTTTCGATTCTGTCCTTTTCCCTTTTTGGCCAATTTCATAAGGCCATTAGAATTCCAGGACTCCAGTGGACCTCTTGGGGTCCATAATTTATCTGCATTTACTTAAGACATTCTTAGGCTAATGCATTTCTGGTTGTCCTGCCCAAGTTACCGAAGAAACATCATAGTTACTAGATCTCTGCTGGGGGAACCACACTGGGGTGGATTTCATTTGCGTTTTCAGCAGCAGTGAGCCGCCTGTTGCCGGGCTCAGGATGTCAGGAATATGTCTGACTGTAATGGTGCTTCACCCCTGACGCAGGTGCCCGGACATTGGGAAAGGCGCTAGCTTATGGATAAAACATTTCGGTGAGCTCACGTCTCTTCCTTATGTCTGTTTTTGCTGCTTTACCCTCATGGAATTTAAAGGCCAATTAACATAAACATCTTCCAGACATTAAAAAAACGTTTCATTTCATATCCCGCTATCAGCCAGATTTAGAAAGCTCAGCCACCTCAGGCAAATGATCTTAAAATCTGAAGACTTCAGGGGAGGCAGACTGTGCTTTCCTGTCCCACGCATCCTGGAGGGTGATTTAGTTCAGTAAATATTCACTGGGTACTCAATTATGTGCCAAGGGAAATAAGATAATTAAAATGCGGCCCTTCCCCATCAAGAGTTTGTAAGGTAATGGGGAAGAGAAAGTATATACAGATAACTCTAATAAAAGATACGATTGCTATAATCACCAAATATAGGGGAACACTAGTGAGCTGAAATGATCATGAGCTCTGTTCCCATCGGGGTGCCCGGCACGGTGTGGGCACTTAATCACATGCTTCAATACATTTAGACATGTGCCTTTTGGTGTACTTTATTCACAGCAAAAACGATGTGTAGAAAGAGATAATTTGGTGGATTTGCACATGGTCCCACAGGGGATGAGAAATGGTGAGGTCCCGAGGGTACAGGGCAGGCTGGGCAGTCTCCCCCGTAAATCCCCGCTGCCCTTGTGTTCGCGGGAAACCCTCAGCTTCTCGGCCTCCTCTCAGCCCCGGAGAACGCTCCTCTTTCTGTAGCCTCTGGACCAAGTGAATCAGTAGGATTTGGTCTGTAATTGGATGGGTCCACACTCTGCTTTCTTGTGGACTGATTCATGCTAATCAGACACAACAGACTCTGTTTGCACTTGGAATTATTTTTCTTAATTGATAAGGTAAGATATAATTTTCTTGATAACTAGGGAGTTCTTCCTTTTCCTTCACTTTTTCCAATTTCTGTCCTTACCACTCGGCTCTATCTAGTTGAATAAATGGCATGTGCTTTAGATCTGTTATATGACAAGTAATTTTTCCCCTAAATGTAAATCCGATCAACCTGATCACATGAGAGGGGCTTTGTGATTGAGCGTGGCAGACACTTAGTCTCATTCGCAGTATTTTCCCAGGCTATTTCCTCTTCTTCCTAATAATTCTTATTGTACATTGTTACACTGTGATTTGCTTGCTGCTTACTATATGGCACATAATATTTTAGTACCTAGCTAGTTAATCTCCCAGCAGGTCTTTGAAGTAGGTACTGCTGGCCACATTTTAAAATAAGGAAACTCAGGGCCAGGGAGTTTAGATGCTTTGCTCAGGGTTACATAGCTGAACAGCTCTGGAGACAGGAGGAGCTCACTCTGTGGCAATGGCCCGAGGGCTAGTGATGTAAGGAGGAGGCTGAGCCATCCATCTTTCCTTACACAGACTTCAGGATTCGATCTTATTTTCTGTAGCTGGATATGAGAAGAACCACAGAGACGAGCTTGTTCGATTATATTGATAATGTCCATTTATCTTTATATCGATCACTTATAAAGATAAACATACGGATATTGTGTGTAAGACCAGATAGAATATGCACAAGAATAATATGAAACAATTCTTGTATGTTCTGACACTCGAATGAGTGTAGAATGAATGACCTACCCATGGCCCAAAGACCCACTTGGAGTATTGAGCCCCTCATAATACAGGAGGGTTCTTCTGCAGTTGTGAATACTGATCTCTTCCTGTAAGTTGAATCTTCACTTACACAGCTTCTTAGTTTAAATGGTAGTCCTGCAGGACTTAGGAAAGGTGAATGCGACTGATAGGAAGGTCGGAATATTATCATTACAAAATGTTTAAAATTTGTCAAATCTGTGTGCCTTCTTCAGTGCTATTATTATTTGAAAAACATTTACAGCACCATTATAAAGATGTAATTCTGTATATTCTCTTAGTGAAAAGCTGCTAACACCATTTTCAGCTCGTGAACCTGAAAGCCAGAAGGCTTTTCACAAAGCACATTGTAATTTTGTAAGGTAAATCTCAGCATGGTTTGTTTTCTTTCCTTTGTTTGCTTTTATTGAATATTTCTCTGGAGGAAATATTAGTGGCAGATTTCATAAAGGAAACATGCAGTAAGGAACAATGGATAGCGTGAAGATTTTGATTCTGAAGTAAAGTAACTGTTTTTTCTCGATAAAAGCACTTGCCTTGGTAATTAGCCATGCCTGGTAGGTGCTGACATGGAACCATCCCACCTTGAGAGTCACTCCAAACTCACATCGCCCATGGGTCTCACACTTCTGTGGCCCAGGAGGCTGTAGGACCTTGGGTCATTGGGTCCCCTCCACAGCTTGAGGCACAATAGAAGTGAAGGCGGCCATCCATTCCATGAGGTGTTTATTTAAAGAGAGAAAGGAGGAGAGAGTCCACGTGTGCAGTGAGATGTGCTGTTTTTATATTTAATGACCTACTAACAAATGTGACAGGGATCTAGGATCAGCCTTTTGGATTCTGTCCCTTACTCTGTGTAGTGATGATAAGAGCTAGTGATGGCTAACACTTTTTGCCCTAAGCCCTGGGCAGGTACCCTCTCCTGTGTCTGGCTGTCTGACCTGCTTGGCACACAGATGCAGGCTCTCCGAGGACAGAGATGGTCAAGGGGCTTGTCCGTGCTGGGGCATAAGTCCTGCCTGTGGAGTCCATAGATGCTGGCGCCCGGCACTTTGCTTGGATGGAGCCCCTGCTGGTGCCCATGGGTTTGCAGAGCAAACATCTGGCAAATGAGGTTGGTGGAAATAGTAGGATTTAGTGACCACGCAGTAGAACCTTCATTTTAAATTGGATGGCAGCAGGTTGTCAGATTGCTAACTTAATGTAATCTGTGTGATTTACTTAATCTTTTATGTGCCACAGTTTTGATATTGGCAAAATGGAGATAACAATCTATTGATTTTTATCCGAATTCAGTGAGGCAATCTTGTTATAACTGATGTAGCCCTTTTATTTATTTCCTTTTGATTTTATCTGAAAAATGAACTAAAGTCAATTGGAACAATACTGTTATTGCTTCTCCCATCTCAGCTTTGTTCTGACCCCACAGTAAAATTCCAAGGTAGAATCCTTCTTTTCACACAAATATTGAGGAAAGGAAAAGCAAATGCTAAATTAAAACTGAGTATTAAAAGTATTACAATTTAGGTTTTAATTTTTCACAACCTTGTGATCGTATCTGACCATCTTGGTAGCTGCCTATTGTGAAATGATTTTCCTTCTGTCCAGAGCAGTGGTTTCTAGATGGGTAGCGCCCTTGGCCTCTGGCGGCCCATCCATTCAGTCTTAGTCCCTCGTACCCACCCTTCCTGCTGATTTTTCTTGCCAACCTCTCAGCCGGGGCCATGGACTTGACTTGGCCTAAAAGCCTTTGTTGTTTTAAGCATGGTTCTCTGACTTGGCTGCCCATACAGATCACCCGAGAAGCTTTTAAAAACACCAATGCCTGATATTTAAAACTGATATTCAAAAACTGAAATTCTGACGTCTGTATTTTTAGACGCTTTCCCCAGATGATTCTGATAGGCGGTGAAGAAGGGGAACTTGAAAGGGCCAGACTCAGGCATTATTATAATGTGATCATTTCAGTGAGGGCAGAAAGACCTCTGAGCAGTGGCACTCCCACAGACGCCTGTCGCCCCGCCCCCTCCTGCCCCGCCCCTTTCCTGTGTGGGCTGTAAGAGCTGCGGTGTTCAGACAAGGTGAGCAACCTGGACAGATCCAGGTGGGGAGGCAGCCACAGGGACTTAGCGCAGCCTGCGAGGCTTAGGTGTTCTTTTCCATCCCTGTCTCTGTTGTTTGGCAGTGTCGCATATAGGAATTATTCCTAGGTGTGAGCTGCCTCCCCAGCCATACTATTTTTAGGCTCTAACCCACACAATAGGTTTATAAAGGGCTATTGAACCTTCCGAGGATGCGGGGTTTTGCCTGACGGGCCGAGCTACAAGTAGTCTCTCCCGCCTCACAGTCCAGCCATGTAGGATTTTTTTGTTGTTGTTTCTTTTTTAGAAAGCGGCTGAGTAACTTAAAAATACAGTGGTTTGGCGTCTGACGGGCGATGTCAGATGTCTGCGAGGCTCACCACCCTTGTCCTGGTTTTCAGACACGTCGCTTCGCAGGTGTTTGTTCGGTTGCTAATTTTTATCTCCTCTCGTTTTCCTTTTAAAATGTGCTAAAATATGCATAGTAGTGCTGGGGGGAAGTGAATGGTGAAGCATCTTCTTGTTCTTACGTCTCTGCTCTCTGTCTAAAAAGATGCTTTGCTTCGCTGAGGGCATCTCCCTGTCCATTCTGCTTATTAAGTGGATTAAACAGATCAAGCCAGCACTAAATGTTATTGTAAAACCCTAGCTGGGTTCTTATCCATTCTCAGAAATACACATCAGCTCCTTAGGGGAGAAACATGAGGCTCCCTGTAGTGGGACTGGAAAAACAGCTTGTCATTGTGAAATAGTGTGATGTGTAACGTGTCCACCTAATAGATTGGATGTTATTGATGATTCTCTTCTTCCTTTACTATACCTTCCTCCACTCAAATGCTGTCGTAGGCAGTGGGTTAGAATTACTGCAACGTAGTTTGACTTGTTAAAGTACGTATCTTCATAAAGATCATTCCCGAACGGACTTTCAGCCAGGCAGTTTGCCAAGTGAAGATTTTCTTCAGCAGAGCTTAGCGAGAGGAAACCCCAGGTTACCTCCCACGACTTCCATGATGAATACTGGCGGTACTCTACTCCTTCTTTCTGTTGTAGATTTATCTTCTCCTTGGCTTTTAAATGTGCTGTTGGGATCTATGTCATCATAAGGCAGGCCTAACATGTGGAGGGAGGGTGTTGGTTTTCCCAGCCATATTTGGACCGTGTCCCCATTTCTCCTCATCGGTCATTCTCTAGGGTCCCATGCCCTCTAGTCCTCTGGGGGTTTGTCGCTGCTCTAGCAGCTCATCCAGGCCAATTGTCTCAGGGTCTCTCAGGAAGGCTGGAGCAGTGGGGACCCTGCAGGCAGGGGCTCTCTAGCCTCCCTGTCACCGCCAGCCCTGAAGGGGCTTAGAATTTCCAAAGCTGCATAGCAAGAGTGTCCTGAAGCCTTTGGAGAACTGTTCATTCCCAAGCCCACTGCACACCCGTGGCCCCTTCACTGCTGCCCCTGGATTTTGATTCAGTTAAAGTGGGGGCCGGTACATGGAATTGTCACCAAGATCATTGTGATGCCGCTATCCGTGTAGACCGTTGAATGCCTGGGAACCACCTGTGTAGTTCAGAACTTCCTTGGGTAGACGAGACATTCAGAGCTCAGCAATGACAATAACTTGTCTAGTGTCAGACTTCAGACCTGCCAGTCGGAGGTAAACGACTGTACCCTCCACATTTGTCGTGTATGTAGAAGTTGCAGAGGGACCGGGAAATTAATTGGGCTGGAAGGATACACCGGAAGGTGTATTCTGGACTCAGGCAACCTGCTGTTCTGCACATTTGGTTTCCTTCTCCTGTTATTGGGGACTCTGTGTTTGTCCCTGTGACGGAAAGGGACATAGGATGAACACGTGACCTGTGTTCTTGCCCAGTGCAGGACCAAATGCAAAGGTAGTGTGTATGCGATCCAGGGACTTGTGTATATTGAAAGACCTGTTGGATGTATTATTACTTGTTTGCCGTTGTCTTGGTCTCATGCTCGTGTTGAATGGGTCACTGGGTAGCTTTGCATGCTGATGGGTTCATTAGCAAGTTTTATTCGACAGAGCAGGTAGGTGACAGGCCAGAGTTCGGCAAGTAAATGCCTAAATGTCCCTATTTTGATCACATAGTGACTCTCTTTTACCCCGACAGATAATTGTGTGGGATGGGAAGACAACATAGGTGGATGGGTTGCCATTTATGTCATTCATCAGGAAGGTCCAGGGATTCATATTGTTTGCCTTTATCTTATTGACGTGGAGATTGTGTCTCGGAGGGAACTGGTCCATGCAAGGAACATCTGTAACCCACTGACCCTTTTTATACATGTGAACAACTGTGTAAGAGTCGTAGTATGTTTGGCACTTGGTAGGTGCTTAATAAATATTTGATGAATGAGCACCTAATGCTTTAAAAAAGGCTCCTTTTATATCTATTAAGACTCTAGCTCAGGATTCTAAATCTAGAATACTAGCCGAAGAACACTGCAGTGTTTTGTTTACTGTTTTCCTCCTCGTAAATACCTCAGGCCTAAAACCCACTATCCTTAGTGGGATGGTTTACATTGCCTGATGTCCCAACGTTCCATTTGGATATTTTTCCAGTCATGGTACCACTCAGGATTCTGTCCCTTTGAGAAATTACATCCACTTAGCTTCCATTTCTGGCTGAATTTAGAACTTATCGCCAGCTCAGCCCAGGGCCTGGGTGCTGCTGTGGGGCCGCCTCACCACGGAGCCTCCTGAAGGCTGGAGGCCTCGCCCAGCCGGGTCCTGGCCCCTCCTCCCCTCACTGCTGCTCCTCCAGCCCACATCTGCCAGATGCGCAGGCTGTGAGAGCCAGAGGTTCTTTCTGCTGACCAGCTTGACCAATAAGCAGCAACTTCCCTTCCACGAAGACTAAGCCACCTTCCTGTACCTGAGGAGTTGTGCCCTTTTCAAAGGACCTGTGTATGACCACTCACCAACTCACCTGATAGGCAGGTGATTCCAAAATGACCCTGAATTCAATCTTACATTCCCAAGGGCTTTATGATAGGCCAGTGGGACACATGATTGATAGAGGGTGGGGGCTTCTTTCAAATGTTATTATTTGGTTAAATAAATTACTAATGACCAGATTGTAGATTTCTTATTAACTACTAGGTTTGGGATATGGTTTGGGATCGGAGGTGGTTAAGGAATTCTGTCCTTCCAGTCTGATGGATGGCTGGCTGCAGTGCTGCCACTATCATCATGTCACAGGAAGAACTGTTTTCTTTTTTTTCTTTTTTTTTTAACCCAAACTAAGGTTCTTTGCTGGTAATACAGGACTGGCCAAGGGATAATTCTGTTCTGAGCTAACTCTTTTGTGGGACCTGAAAGCCCAGCATTTCTGTGTGTCATAGAGAGCACAGATTAGGCAGAGATAAAAGTCAGGGACAAATTGGAGGAACCATCAGTATGGAAATCTATTTCCAGACTGATTTGCTGATGTGTAGGTATTGCCCTCCCTGAATCACAGAACTTTCATTCTCCCGATGAACCGATATCTGCATTGAAATCACCTTTAGTAGAAGCATTGGTGCTCATTGTAACAGTAGAGCAAGTTCCTGATTTAAAGTACAGACACACCTCAGAACCTCAGAGACACTGCGGGCTCCACTCCCGGCCACCACACTAAAGCGAGGGTCGCAATAAAACGAGTTACATGCATTTTTTTCTGGTTTGTTTTCCCAAGGCTCATAAATGTTTACACTATACAGTAATCCATAAAGTGTCTTAGCACTATGTCTAAAAAACAATGGACACACTTAATTAAAAAGTACTTTATAGCTAAAAAATGCTAATTATCATCTGAGCCTCTAGCACACGTGATCCTTTGCTGGTGGAGGGCCTCACTTTCAGTCTGAGTATCACAAGGATGTGTGTCTAGGCATTTTCACAAACAAACATGAGTGTCCTGGGAAGCTGTGTGCCAACTCGCTCAGCCCCATGCTCTCTGCCTGAAGGTGGGCAGAGGTCTGCAGGCTGCTCGTGCATTTGCAGTTGGCGTGGGGCCATTGGAGAACTGAACAGCCACTGGATTCAGATGAGGACAGCACCGGAGGAGAAGGCTGTCTAGTGGCTGAGGGTCCTTTTCCCCGATGCCTGAATTTGCTCCAGGATCCTCGTTTGTCCCTGTCCCCAACCCCTGTCCCAAACTGCTTCTTCAATTATATTTGCCATTAATCAGGATGAAGTCAAATTTTACAGGCTTGGGGTTCTTTAAAGTGTGCATCTTATTTACTAGCTTTCCGGGAAGACGGAATGAGATGAAGGCCCAAGGCAGGTGACCTCCCAGGTGGGGTCTGTTGGAACAGTGCTCTTGTGACTTGTCACGTTTCCCATGAAGGCTGTTTCTTTGGTTTGGTTTACTGTCCGTACCAACTTTGTTGATGTAGATATAATAATTTATTTAAAACAATTCCACCTAAATGCTTACATATATGATTTATCTATGGACTGGTCACGGAGCAGTCAGTGTCCTCCTGGCACAGGCGTTGGGTATGCTGATGCCCCTCCGCTCTGGGCCGGCTGGTAGCAGTATGTCCTTTAGCTGACGATCTTGTACCTTCGCTGTGCCAGGTACCTTGTAGGCAGAGTGAGAGGATACAGAGTTGGATAGATTTCTCCCATGTCTAGATTCTCAGTGTAGTGGGAGACAAGCGTGTAAGTAAGTGGTGGTGATGTTGGGCGATGGCTGCTGGAATACAGCAGAGGACAAGAGCCGGGCTTCCCAGAGCTGGGGAGAGTGCATGGATGACACAGGAGACGGAGGGAAAATGTCCTTGGGAATATCGAGAAGTGACAGTGCCTGGGGTTCGGGTGAACAAAGGCTCGGTGGTGGGACGGCTGCCTGAAGTCACCGCTGGTGGGCCCAGTGTGCTACGCAGTGAGGGGACAAGTGGCATGCATAGGAGGAAGCATGAGGAGATCTGTAGACCCTAGATGACAATTAAACACCTGCCCACACTCTTTGAGCCCCGACAATGACATCATAGGGTGTCACTGGAGCCCAGTCCATGGCAGCCATGCACTGTTACACCCTCCCAGGCACCCCGTGTGCCTCCTGAATCTGTGTGATAGAAACGAGAGCAGTTCACCAAACACTTCTGTCACCTACCAGGTATTGGGATTTGACAGGAACTGTGCTGTGCCAGCCTCTCACCTCCTTCTGTCCCATTTTTATTGAGCTCCCCTCTTACTACTTCTCATCTTCTCTTGCTGCTGGAGGACAGGTGAAAATTTACCTTTGTTGGGCGTAGGATCCTCTCTCCATTCTTTTGTTTGTTTTTTTTTGGAGTTTTTTCTGGTGTCAGGAGTGGGATGTGTTCTCTGCATTTATGACTGCTGTCCCAGAGGTGTCGCTGGTGTCTCTCTTGGCCTCTGTCCTGTACTTGTTGTGATTTTGATATCTCGGTGTAAAAATATTGAGTGAAGTGACATGAACTTTTAAAGATTTTTTTTTTATTATTGGGGAATTGGGGGGATGGAAACAGTGCTGGGGAATTGGGGAAAGGGGAACAGACAAGTTGCTGTCGTTTTGTTCTTCAGTCTAGTTGTGGAGGACGTTGCTTCACTGGCCCAAGTTGGCACCATCATTGCGCTCTTCCCTGGCGAGGCAGATCAGTCGCCGGCTTCTGGACAGCCGCTCACGGCAGCTTCTGGCCTCTCACACTGGCTGCTGGCTACATACGGTAGCCCATGGCAACCCACTGCCACAGGGGCTGCAGCCTACGCCGTCGCCGGCGACTCATGGCAGCCCAGCTCCAGGTTGAGCTGTTGTTCAGCATCTTAGCTGTAGAGGGCAGTGTCACTGGCCCTCATATGTGGGATCCGAACCGGGGCCCTCTGGCGTCCCAAGCCAGTTCTTAACCATCGCGCCACTCGGCCGGCCCGACATGAACTTTTAAAAAAGTGTACTTTAACTTTTTGGGGGTAAATTGTCTTTATTTTCTTTGCAGACTTAAGTCTGACACTGGGGTTCATTCCCATTGGGCCCTTCAGTTTTGTTGTTTTTCTGGGCTCCTCGGAGGAGACAGGAGCCTAGTTTTACAAAGCAAAATTCAGAGACTCTCAAGTGAGATGGAAAACAGCTCCTGGAGACACATCATTTCTTCTGACGTCATTTTGTTTCTGTTAGTGTTCCCAGACCACAGACTACCGGTCTGGTTTCCACCTACCTGAATGAAGTGTATGCACCATGGATGGCTGCTCCTGAGCTGTGGGGAGTCTGTCTGCCTCCGTGTCGGCACATTTACAAAATTTATCTTCACCTGGTGTATTGAACTGCGCTGTGGCCCCACCTCACCACGAAAGGGAGGAAGAAGAGAACCTTCGGGGTTCAGTCTTGCTTTTAAAAAGGGAAGTCAGATTAATTCAATTATTTGGGTGTCTTTGTTTAGGGAACAAGCAGCAGCACCACCACCAACAAGAAACCCAGGGCTCCAGCAGATGAAATGAACGTCAGGGAACTTGGGGGGCCTGGGGCAGCCAGCAAAACCCTTGATGATAGAAGCTCAGTTTAGTTCAGTTTATTCGCCTGTTAGTTTTTAGAACAGGCAGAGGCATCAGCCATAATAACAGCCTACCGATTAAATGCCTTTGTGGACCCTGAATTCTTGAGGCAGATATTTCAGACAGAGCACTTGTGCTATCTTTGGCTGGAATGTCATCGCTGAGGAACCCTGTGTGAGCTGTGCAGGGGCCATCACCAAGTTTAGGCGATCCTTGAATGTTGACAGTCTTCTGGGTTCACTTTAGCTCATCTTCATGTCAAAATGCTATTCAAGGACATCTCACAGTATGCAGGTTGCTAGGGAAGAAACTCTTTCTATCAGCACCCTTGTGAGTTAATACCCTGTGATGGATGGGTCACCCCCGCCCCCGATACTCTCCTATAATGGAGAATTCACAGAATGACTTGCTCAAAATGCTTTTGGGGATTTCTGGGACTGAGAATGTAGACTCTGCTCTCTCCTGCTGTTAACGTCCTTTTCATCCTTTCATTTATTTGGAATTTTCAAAGACTGAGTGGGCTACTCAGTTCTTTGTTGAAGTTGAGGATTTTCTGTGAGCTGATGTCATGGTCCAGACTTTTACCCTCACAAATGCTAATTATTAGATTACATTTAGCATTCGGGGGGCCTCATGGGCAGGGGGGGCTGAAAAGGTGGATTGTATATCCGTGTATATCAGGCCACTCTGGCCCAAGTTACCATGCAGGTGAATTGTTGAATCTGAAGCCCTTTTCTGTTTAATTTTGGTACTGTGTGGGAGGGGCTCACAAAACTTCAAGGTAAATATGTTTCGCTGGGTGATTTAGTTTGTTCCATAGGTGCCCTTTGTTTTCTCAGTACTGCTGAGATTAGCGATGCGATTTAGAGCCTAGAAGCTTTTTGAGATGTTTGTGTTGTATCTGATTTTAAAGTAAAAGCCTCTGCCAGAATTGGCCAATTAATGTACATAAAGTTGTAAACTCAGTTTCTGGTTAACTTATTTGCTTTTAGTCCATAGGGAGTTCTGATAAGGAGGCAAACCAAATAGTTAATAGAAAAAGCACAACATTTGATATCGCTTATAGACACACAGGTATGATGTGCAGACCCTCTTTCGCTTAGACAGTCATTGTTGGAAGTCATTTTCTTATTGTTATTTTCATAAAAACAAGTGAACCTTTTTAGCTTGTTAGATAAAATTAAACTGACAGACTCCGTGGAATGCCTGGGAGTGACATCCAGCTCACAAGTGACAGCTGCTCAGCCAGAGCGCACGCCAAACACGACTGTATAGAGATCCCATTTCTAGAAAGAAAGCACCCCCACGTGTGCCTCACGGTCAAGATACGTGTGCGTTACCTAAATAGCGCGTGCTGGTTAAAATAAGGGATTGTTTCATTCTCCATTAGAACACCAAACTGAAGGGAATTCTCACCAGTCTCCTGAGAAAGAATAAAGGAAACTCTTTTTAGGGAAACAATGTGGAAAGTTTTCCTGTTGAAGGCTTTGGTATTTGAGAGGTTGGATTAAAGTCAGTTTGCTAAAAATAGAGCTTTAAATGTAAACATTGTATTCCATGATCCCTGCTTTTAGTGCAGCCGTTTACTGGAACTTTCCCTGTGTCAGCCCCGGTCCTTTGTGCCCTGGGCTCTGGGTCCTGCTGTGGAAGTCCTAGACGGCCTTGCCACTGTCGTGCTGTGTCTTCTAGCGAACCCGTAGAACTCGCCCCCTTTTTCCTTCTTTACTGATTTCCACTGATGACTGCATTTAAATGACTTCAGCACTTGTTAGCCTCTATATCTAAGTGGCACAGACAGGAGATCAAGATAGAAATTTAAAATTAGGATTCATCCATTTTGGTCCTTCATAGTCATTGTGTGGGAAAAACGAATCTTTTCTTAGGGATGAAATAGAACGCAGTGTTGTGGGAAGATTTCTGTGTTAGTCTCGCCTCCTCGGGTGGATGATAAGCCTCCTGCACTCAGGGCCCATGCGTGACGTGTCTTTCATCACGAACCACGGGGCCTGCCAGTGAGTAAATGCTTGGTGAAGGCCCGAGTGAAAGAATGAACTTGGGTTACCAGAAGTGTGGCTTTTGCTGATGCCTTATCTGTTCTTATTTAGAAAATGTTTATCGGTCACTCATTGATGGCTCTAGCTCTCTAGTGAATATAAATGTATATTTATACTCTAGGAATTTACAGTCTCATAACTGAGACAGCAGTATTCACAAACCACAGAAAAGGTTAATTTCTAAAATGAGTTTTTGAGAAGAAGAGGACTTAAACATATATATATATATATATTTTATAAGGGGAGGAAAATGTTAAATGGATTCCCAGGGGGGAAAGAGTGTTGGCCCAGCAGGCTGTGGGATGACCCCTCTGTCTAAACCCTGGCTGGCCCTTCCCCAGGGGAGCCTGGCCCATTCCCACCAGTAGCTGGGCCTGAGACAAGGGCTGGCACGCGGTGTCCCTGTGAGGGGTGCCAGCACAGGAATCTCTAAGCTCCGTTGGTCCTTTTCTCCGTTCTCAGATTTTCTTCCCCTACCTCAGCATTTGCTGTGCTAACCGTTCACATGTGCGTTCCTTTATTCAACAAATACCGACTGATCACCTCGTCTGTGTCAGATGCCAGCTAAGTCAGTGGGAGCCGCGAGTCTCATGTCTCATGCTTTCAGTTTTATACCTAAGAGTCAGGGAAAACGTGATGCTATGTAAGTGTATATGGAAGCGTATTGCTGTTATTAGTGCTATAAATAAAAGCTCATGTTTAATCATGGCTTACACTTTTTTAGAAACTGGGCTAAACACTTTATATAAATTCAATCCCTCTCTGACTTAAAAACGTGGTATTTTCAAGATAAAGTTAAAATCCCTTGGCCTGGCTTTTAAGGCTCCACACTTCAGCCTAAATTACTAGTTTTTCCAGCTTCCGCTTCTACTGTTCACTTAAACATGGGTCATATGCTCCAGTCACACTCGTGTCTCCCATCCTCTGTCAGGCCAGGCACAGCCTGGAGTGTGCTGCCCTCCGTCGCTGAACACAGAGTGGCAACATTCTTTTGGGGCACGGTCGCATCTCAGCCTCCTACTGGGACCTCTCCCCCTGCAGCTCTTGCCGTGTGGGCCGTGTGTGACCAGTTTCCGCACGCGGCCTTTCCCTTGTGCTGACTTTTCAGATGCTGGCAGCTCACCCTGTTAGGGCGTTTCCCGCCCCGGGCAGCCTGGAGCTGATATCAGCATGGCGCCCTCACCCCGCGCCCCTCCCGCTGTCTCTGTTAAACGTGTGAGAAGGCTGAACTCAGGGAGTGTTCCAGACCGAAACTTCTCGTCTTCTGGATGGAGAAGGAGTGGGTTCTGGGTCATCTCATCTATTTCTCTTTACGGATGAGGAAGCAGGCTCAGAGACGGTAGTTGGTCCAAAGCCACCCCGCTAAGAAGTGGAGTGCAGAGGCTCTCATTCAGGCCGTTGTTTCCCGAAGCCTCGCTCTTTGCGTTGTCTTTGCCTGTTTCCCGGTCCACTGTTTCTGCTGCGTTGTTCCTCAGCTACACTCGCTACGTCAGGCAGGTACCTGCAGAATTGATTCAGCAATATCTTTTTTAGTGCTGCGTTCTTTTTTTAATTTAAAATAGTCAAGAATATTCTTGACTATTTTGAATATCATTTTGAAAAGTGTTTTTAGTGTCTGCCTGTTTTAACCCACATGCCTCTCCAGCGTCCTTACTCTGTGACTCCCTGGTGGAGAAGGACCTGCCCCCCTGGGTTCTGCTGTCTGCGGAGGGTGGGGGCTGCTGGATGCCTGGAAATGGACTCGTGTGGCGGCTGCCACTCCTCACTTTCACCGTAGCGGCAGCAACAACAGCCGCAATTATTAATGCTCAGGAAGGCAGAATCAGCTGTTTCCCCAAATGGTTTTCTGATGTGTGAAATAGTGTTTAACTGCCTCCCTGGTTGAAAACACTGCTGTCGTCAGCGTTGTTTGTTTCCTCAATGAAGGTGCAGCCTGGCCTCTTTGAGTGGCAGTCCTGTCCGCTTAAGTTAAAGCTGCCCTTGTGTTGTAACTTCTATACCGGCCTGAAAATAGAGAAGATAAAAATACCTCCGAAATGGCATGGTGATTAAGTCTGACTTGTGGATGGCTGGATAAGAACGTTCATATTTAAAACACTGAGCAGTGTAAATATTTGACTTGATATAATGTGACCATACATTTTTTCCTAGATGGTGGTTATTAAACCTTCTGCTGAGCTCTCAGACAGATGGTCTTCTGAGTAATGAGCACTCGTCTGAATCCAGCAAGATGCCATTTGGTGCACTGATGAGGTGGCGTTATTAATAAATATTTTATGCAAGAACAAAAATCCAAAGTGAAAGTGGGTAGCTGCAGATTAGAAAAATCCTAAGCTCCATCTTGTGGGTAGCTGGGAATGTAATGCCTTTTCAGGCTTTTCAGCAGCTATTCTCCATTTCTGCACAGGAATGAAAAAGAGAATCAGTGTCACAGTTACACCGTCAGTGTTTGCTCAGAGTCCCTTCTGTGTGTGTGTCTGGGCCTCACGGCGATTGAGAGCTCGTCACCGTAATCTCAGGCACCAGTGATGCCGTGAAGTAGGGACATCGAGAAACAAAACTAAATGATCAAGAAGAGAAATAATACTAATCTTTATTTTTGTATGTTTAACCTTGAAATGTATGTTCGATTAGCAGATTTTCAGTTAAGAAAAATAAGGCGTAGTTATTCTTCCCGTATGTGTGTCTCGAGCCCTTTCCCTTAAGCCCGCAGAATTTTAGGCCCATAGCAGGACCTCACTGGTTTGTAATCAGGAGGGAAAAAGTGTCCTACTGAAGTGAGTTTCCCAAACAATGGAAGCTCTCATCAAATAGCATGTCTGTCGTAATCATCGGTTGTAGTTTAACTTTCCCAGACTTCTCATACCAACCCCGCTTCTTCAGTAACACCTTACTAACTGCATGTACTCGGATGTGGTCAGACTTTAACCTATATATTATACTTTTCCACAACCATGAGTACTTTGCTTTCAAATCTCTCCATTTGGGAATAATTAGAAAAAAAGATTGGGAAGAATGAAAAGCCGGCTAAAGAGGACAGCAGTGTGAGATGAGACGTTCTGCCGTAGACCCCTAAGAGAAAGAAGGGGGGCCCTGGCTCAGCTGGGAGTAGGGAGACGTGATGTTGTGATGTGTGCGAGGCAGGCCGGAGGTGGGAGGCCCGGGCCAGGGGTTCTCCTGGCTGCTCTTGTCACCTCTAGTGGGGCGATCGGCGGTGTCCCTTCTCTGGGGCAGGAAACTCGAGCGGTGTGGAGGGAAGGCTGTTGGATTGCAGACGCAGCGACATCCAAGTCCTGTGTTCACATCTGGTGTGCAAATCCTGGCCAGGGAGAGAAAACTTCCTCTGTTTCCCATATTCTTTCTCGAAGAACCCCCTTTGGCCGGGGGTTAAGCACCTTCAAATTCTGTTACTCGTCACTCTGGCCTTATGCTGGCCCCTTGGTATCTGCAGACCTTCCTGCTCCATGATGTGACACATACACCTGGCCACTCGTCCGCCTCATCTGCTCCGAGCTTTCTTCCCCAGCCCCGGCATGGACCCGGCTTCCTCCCCTGTCGGGCCTTTGCACCAGCTGCTGCTTCTGCCTGCTGTCACTGCCCTTTCTTCTCTGCTGGCCTGGGGGACTTCACCTCCCCGCCAGGACTTGGCCGAAAGGCCATTATCCCTTATAATGTGAGTACCTGCAGCTCCTGGTCAGGGAGCTGGGACCCTGTGGGATTGCGTGCACTTATATTGTCACCAGACCGGGAGGCTGATGTGTCCATCTCCTAGGGCATGCCTGCGGTGCTGAGTGTGTTACCTGCCTTCCAGGTGGTGCGTGCTAAATGCCTGTTGAAACAATAAATGATGAGTATGCTTATTGAGCTGATCGTTGTTTGGGGTTATGAAACAAATGTTTTGTCTTCTATGAGTCTTAATACTGTGGGAGAGTAAATGTTAAACAATACAGATACTCTGGGGTTCACACTAATTATGACCTGAGGAAAGGGTGAGAGGTGGGAAGCACACTGAGGTGGTGAATGAGGTGGTTTGTAGTCTCAGGAGTCTTCCCTGGGGATGGGGTGACTCTCCAGCTGTGTTTGCTTACCTTACCTGCACCCTAACCTGCCCGTACGGCAGCCATAACCGCAGGAGGAAGCCCTCCAGCTCTGGAGTCTGTGGTGGACAGAGTCCTCAGAACCTTTGTGACATCAGCGTGTGCATGATCACTATAGTAACACTCACACATTTATTTCCCTTTGCTTGAGTAATCACTCACTGTGGAGCAGCATGTCTGTAACAAGTGTTTATGTAATCACTTCTCTAGAACATGGACTTTCTACTTACTCTTAGGATTAGTGTTTCAGAAGAATGGGATCACATTTTGGGACGCTCAGGAGTGTCAGGCCCTAGTGTGGGCCGTTCAGTCTGGCCTTTACACAGACAGGTTAAAACCAGCCACGTGAGCAGAGCAGCCTGTGCCTTGGTCACAGTCGGCCACCGCTCAGCAGGTGAGGGTCTCCCAGAGCTTCAGTGTTTTGGAGAAAACTGCATGAAGTCTGAGGAATCTGGAAACAAGATATGTACCAGGTCACCTCACCCACAGGAACTGCCTCACTAAACAGTGTTGAGGGCCTCAAAGGAAGTCTGTGAGGGATGTGGGTTTGGATGAGGGTGACACTGCTGCCCCTTCCCACATGGCTTATGCCCAAGGTTTGTATTTGTCATCACCCCTCTCCTCCCCTCCCCACCAAACTGTTGGTCCTCAGAACACATTTTGAAAACGATGGTTCTGGCAACGCACGGAACTAGAATGAGACCTAGAATTTGTCCCTAGGATTTCTTGATTATCACACATTGACCCCCTCACCCAGAAGGGGTTTTCCTCTGGGGAGGGCTCTGTCCCGTATCCCCTGATCACCTAGCCAGGACTGGGCAAGCTGGCCTCCCACTCCCTGTGACACCGATCTCCTGTCTGTAATTTATTCCAGCTGTGTGTCCTGCATATAAAAACCTGGTTCCTTTACGGAGAGGGTTGGGGCACCAGTTGGTTTTATTTATCTATTTAAAGTTTTATTTATTTGGAGAAATGTATTCACATGGTACAAAAGCATATTCGGTGAAATGTTATCCGCGCCCCCTCTGCCACGCCACCCGCTTCCGCCTTCCACTCGTGCTGTCAGCTTGTTGTGTCTCCCAGAGATGCACCCGGGTGTTGGTACTCTGTGTCCGGTCTCGAATGGTATCGTGCATGCAGCACTGCGCCCCTCTAAGTGCGCTGTGAGTGTTTCCTAACTTCTAAAGTTTGGAAAACGGCGTTGGTTGCCCTTTCTAGTTAGAGGAGACAGGTGGCTTCTTGCTTAGCAGGATACCTGCAGTCTTCAGAAGGGTGAGGTAATCTTGGCACCTGATACCACGACAAAAACAACGAAAAGCCCTCAAGTCCACAAAACCTTTCTTAACCCGAAGTCTTAGTTTCCTTTTCTCCGTTTCCTCAGAAATTGTGTGGCTCTCTGACAGAAGATTCCAGACTGTTTTGTTCTCTTGCCCTGTTTCTCCGGGCGCTGGGGGAGCCTCCTTGTCCATGCCGGCTGCTCACGCGTCCTCTGACTGTGCCAGACTTCAGCAGTCTGGGGGCTAAAACTTAATTTCATATGCTCTTTCACTGCTATCTAACTCTTCATGACAGGACTGTGAATTTGAGGACAACTTATACTTTTGTATCCCCCACATTTGAAGGTAGGGTAATTTTAGGGTAAATAGTTCATCAGTTCATCTTTATTGAGGGGGAGGTATTTGAATTCTGGTCTTTTATCTCCAACTTCTGGAGATGCCTCTCTCTGGATCCCCCCTAACATCTGTACCCCCTATTCCGTAGTTTGCATCCTCTTCCTGTTTTTTTCTGTCTCTTGTCTCTCCTATCTCATCCTGCCCTTCACTCAGCCGTACATTCATTCAGTTGTTCAATAAGTAGTGCATACCCCTTGTGATACTTGGTTTTATGTGTCAGCTTGGAGGCTCTAATACCCAGTTATCACTCAAGCACACTGATCTGAACATTGCTGAGTAGGAATTCTGTAGATGCAATTCACGTCGACAGTTACTTTTGACTAAAGGAGGTGCTTTGGGTGGGCCTCACCCAATCAGTTGAAAGGCTTTAGGAGCAAAACTGAGGTTTCCCTGAGGAAGAAAAATTCCATCTGGATGGCAGTCTCAGCTCTTGTCTGAGAGTTTCTAGCTTGTTCTGTGGATTTCAAACTGGCCAGCCCCATACTTGTGTAAACCAAGTCCTGCCCTCCCCCGCCCCCTCCTTAGCCTCCCCCTCCCCCACTCACTCCCTGCACGCTCGGGCATACACACACACTACTGGCTCTGTTTCCCTGGTGGTACTTTGACTGACAAGTGCTAGAGACAGCATTTTAGGAAGCATCCAACCTGGCTGTTTTGCTGGTTGACAGTCTCCATTGGCTCCCTCTCCATTGCCTGCGAAAGCTCCCAGCACTAGCACGAAATATGGAGTCCGAAACCATCGGGCTTTAAATTCCCTCTCCAGCCTCATTTGCTTCTCTGGAGAACCCTGGTTCTCCTGTGGTGGCCCTCCACACCCCACCCACTTTCCTGTGCTCTCACGCCTCCATTTTGTCCCCTGCCCCTCTACCCTCCTTGCATCCCACCTGGCAAACCTGATTGTCTTTGGGATCCACTTACATTTCGCTCCTCCTGAGAACCTTCCTGACCAGCACGCCTCTGACAGTTGGCCGTTCTCTTCTGGATGCTTCCATGAGCACTGTGCATGTCTCTCTTTCATGATATCTACGCCAACACTTTTAACTATTTGCACATCTCTTTATACTATGATACATACTGTTTCGGGAACCGAGTTTCTGGCTTCTAGAACGCCCACTGCCTCACATAGTTCCTGAACCTGAGGAAACATCAGTAAAGGAGTGGAACGAGCTGTTTCCGTTAGTGCACTGCTCTGATTCTGCAGGGCTGTGTCTGTGTTCCACGCAGAGCAGGTGAAAGCAGGCCTTGCTCACATCTGCCACCTCCTCTCAGAGCCCAGGGCTGTGTCGTCTGCAGGGGATGTCACCAGCCGCTGTCAGGGTTGGCTAGCTGGGCGCAGCCTCCTGTTCAGCCCTTTACCAGGTGACGTGGGAGGTTTATACACTGTATTGACGCTTACAAAGGAGAAGCGGGCCATGGAAACCCTTTTGTAAAGTAGATGACAAATGGTAGTCAGGGAGGGTGGAAATCTCTGAATAACGGGCTTTTTAGAGTTCTCCGTCCCCTCTCTTCTCAGGGCAGCAGAAAGGCCTTTCATCAACAGCTGAGACATGCTTTTGAGGTGAAAGGGGCATCTTTATGTGCAGAAGGAAGGTTATGATCTGTGTTCCGCTGGCTGCCAGTATCCTGGGAAATGCAAAATGCATTTTTTTAGCCTTCAGATCAGACACATTTTGTGAATCCAAATCACTCGAGCTTCTGTTAGGTTCAGGATTTAAACAGGGCTCTGGGGCTGCTGGGAGAGAAAAACGGCTCTTTCGTGTTTGTGATCTGAGCATCCAGACGGAGTTGCAGTTCTCGGCATAATGACGACAGGGTTGCTGTATACTCACAGCGATGACACCAGCGGAAAGGAAGAGTGACATTCCTGCTTAGCCTGTGAATAATTTATGTTCTGAAGTGTCATTTAGCATGTTTGTGTTATAACTAGCTCCTAAAGGAAGCCAACAAGGGCTTATTAGACGGCGTAATCTAGATCTTTATTTAAAGAAGTCATTGATACATTAATGTAAAAAGTAGGTTGTATCTGTAATATGGTGTAATTCCACTACTGTTTAATTGTAAACATTTAAATAATTACATGTATATTAGAAAACTGGAAGGCCACACACACACACACACACACACACACACACACACACACATCTCTTAATAATTAAGAAAAGTTTTCCCTTTTTTTCACAATTTGAATTGTTCTTTGCTCTTATGTTTTATAAGAATGAAAGCCATTAATGATTTTTCAGTTTTTTGGTAGGGAGAACAGTCCAAGGACAAGAGGCCAGAACAAACAGACAAAAATCACAGCATCTGTCAGGGTGGTACTATTATGGCTTGATTACCTGTTTTCTGTCTTTCCCCATATTTTTTTTAAAGATAAGGAGATTACTCTTATAATTAAAAACAAAGCCAACCATGGTTCTTCTCTGGCATTTGGCTTCCACACAGAGCCTGTTACATATTTGAGTCAACTGCTTTAATTTAAAACTTTAAATCACGTGCCAAAAATAAATAAGCAATATGTGTAAGAAGTTAGAAACCAGATTCCACTGTTTGGGGACCCAATTTAAGTCCACGTGGAAGACTCGGTTCCTCTTTTCAGTGTGACACGGCAGGCTTCACGAATTGCTGAGTCGTCTGGTCGGAACCATCGGGTTTGAAAGTTGCCGTCAGGTGTCCTGTACGTTTAGTGCATTCTGGCAAGTGGAAATACCCCATTTTAATGTGTGGTTGGTTGCTTTGCTGCTTCTGTAACCATCTGCTTAGCTTGGCTAATTTTTCTCAGGAAGAAAGGTATGCAAAGGAGCACGCAGCCTGTGGCTGGGCCTGTCCTGGGGAGTCCTGATAACCAACCCCTTTAAAAGCCTCCATGGGCTCTGTTCTGAGGGCCGTGGATTCGCGCTCACAGACTGGGGGGTCTGACTTGGAGAAAGGGGGTCTGTTTTAGGAGCTTTATTGATTGAGGTAAGAGCATAATGAGAGCATTTTTGGCACCTCTGGTGTTTATTTCTCTTTTTCTATAAGAGGACTTGGTACTGTTACTCTGGGCATTAGGTGGGGGTCTTTTATTGATAGTGAAATGGTGATTGCGGGGGCCTGCGTTCTTTTAACTTGGTCTGTGCTGTCTTGGACACAGACACGAGGTGGACGGGGGCCAGGTTGTGGAGGGCGCTGATCGCTGGGCTGTGAGGAGTATGCGTTTTCTCCTGGGCAGAGGGAAAGAACCAGAGGGCTTTGAAGGTTCTGAAGGTTGTTCTGGTTCTGTGCTTACGATGGTGCTTGGGTGCATTGTAGAACGTCATGACAAAATAACTCTGCACCACATGGAAGACAGTGTCTGTAAAGGGGTTCTTGGGGTACAGTGAGTCAGCGTAGGAGATTGAGTTACAGATGAACTGCAGGGTCCTTCTTTATGTTGGTATCGTAAAAGGGTTTTATTGCAGATTAAGTAACTACAAACTGAAATGCGCCTCTCCCGCCATCAGGAAATTACTGTACAGCCCCGAGAGACTTCCCCTAGGACACAGAAGTGGGTGGTAGCAGTGGAGTGCTATCTGTTTATCATAATGACAACTTCAAATTATTACGGCCTTAAGTACAAATGCCAGCTAGTCAGAGGGCATTTTTCATGTATCAGATGTGGTATGAAAGAAAGGAAAAAGAAATGAAAATAGTTTGCGTCTTCTGCTATGAGTTTGGGAAGGTATTTTTAAAATTGTATACACAGAAAGAGAGATTTCTGGCCCAGCTGAAGACCTAACAGTCTTTCCTGGCCCCGTTTGCTCTCTGTTGATCTGTAGGCTCAGGGGTCCTCACTGGGGGTCCTGTGCTTGTCCCCCCTTTAACAGAGTCTCCTGGAGGCAGCTTGTTGTGAGCGTCCTGGAAACTGGGCTTCTGACATTCCTAATGTGATTTTATTTCATAATCTCTTTATTAAATTATCAATAAAAAGCATTGAACAAGCAGATAAAGTTGATGGGGGGGTAAAGTTTACATTTAACTGAACACTTTTATTGTGTACGAGTTATTGTATTGTGTTACTTATGATCTTAAAGATGCAGATATTGGCAAGAAAATAATGGGCTTGTTCGGTATCTATGAATCTGAAGTTTTAGGAGGAAAAAAAAATCCATATTCCTCTCATTTGTTAAGGAAAGCCTTTTTGGTACTTGGATCTTAGAATGTAGGAAGTCCTTAGAATTTACTGTTAAGGGTTTTACATACATCTTCCTTATTTTTCACAAGTGTTTTTGTTAAGTCTGTCTCGTGGACTCTATAGCTGTTGCTGAAAACTATAATGTATTAGTAAGCGGCAAGCCCAGTGCTGAACTCCTGAGGACTTGGTATAATGCCCGACCCCAGTGGGTGCTCTGAGTCTTACTGGCCAGGTGCCTGGTGAACGCCCTGACCGTGCGAGTAACATCCTGGTCTGCCCCCCGCCCTTCCTCCCTCCCCCTCCTTTGCCCAAGTTCTTCCTTTTTTCTCTGTGCAGTTTCTCTTGCATTTCCGTTTTTCCCTCAGTTCCTTGTCCTCCCTCTCTTTCCTTTCTTCCCTTTCTCTGTCCCCCCCGCCCAACACTTCAGTAAGTTCCCCGAGACGCCCTGGCTGGCCTAGACCTCCACTTCCTCTCCTAAGTCCCTGCGGTTTCTGTCCTGGGGAGGCCGCGCACACGGGGCGGGCACAGAGGCTCCCCAGGTGAAAAGTGCCATTTCATGGCTAGAGCGTTCCTAATCAGTGCTTTAGATTTGACCTTGTGACTTGGAGAGAAAGAGCCTGGTGCCTTGGGACACAGTGCAGGCCTCGGCCCTGGGGCTGCAGCATCCTGTGACAGGGAGCAGGCAGTGCTACTGGCGCCCACACACCTTCCACGAGCCCTCCTCTCCAGTCTGCAGAGTGAGAATTGTAGTAATTCTTAATCGGCTAATTCAGAAACCAGTAGAGTCAAGCTCCCAGCAACGAGTGTGGGCTGCCAGGTCACTGGGGCCTTCTGATGCACAGCGCCATCCTCAGGCTCCTGGCTGACAGGTGCTGGGCGCTGGGGTAGCTGCGGGCCCCCCAGGCTCTGCTTCTAGAAGCTGGGGAGGGGGTTCAGAGTGGGAGAGCTGCGCCAGCCCAGTCCCTTCAGCTGCACGCGTACACGTGGAACCCGAGCCTCTGCGTGCTGGCGGTCAGAGCCGCTGCAGTGCAGCTGTGCCCCATTTTCCGAGGTCCTGCTTTAAGGCGGGACTGTGTGGCCCTGGGATCTGTTCTGGGAACGCAGAGGAGACAGAAAAGGTTCTTCCCAAAAGACGCGGAAAGGGAAGCCCCCCTCCCCCCTCCCCCCAGTTCTTCATCCCTCCTCACACAAGTGGCTTTCAAGGCTCCCGGTGACTCTAAGGAAATCACATCATTTCTGGTGGCCTTTCACCCTGTATGAGAGGAGGAAGTTACACTCAGTGGTTTTGAATAGTCTGCCCTGACCTTTGATTGGATCCCAGACCTGAGATTTCTCACACTTGGGAGTCCTGGGAAAGACTCCTTCCTTTGAGCCCCTGGGCCTTATAGAGGAGTCAGCTAGTCACCAAGAGCCGTAGATAAGACCCCCGATGGAACCCTCGCCCAGGACCCCCTTCTGTGCACTTAGCCTGAGGACCTTGGTCCTCACTTACAGGGATGTTCGTGGTGAACCTGGTGGAAGCCGGAGAAGCCCGTGATGGGCTCCTGCTGGCTTGACACAGGCGACCTGAGGGGCGGCCGTGGGGACTGTGGGACCAGCACCTGCATCAGTGCTGAACATAGTTTTAGGACACTTTGAAAATTAGGGAAATCAAACTTGTATCCCAGGAATATTCGTCAGCTGGTCTGAGCAGGTAACAGAATAGAAAAAAACCATGGTATTCTAGACATCTGCAGAATTAGATGCCAAGGTCAGATTTTGGTTTTCTCACTACTGAGGAGTCAGCCCACCCACTGTCACCTTCTTGGTGGACGAGTGTCCTTAGTCAGGGGAGTCTGAGCTCTCCACTGGAAACTTAGGTAACTCCTTGTATCTTCTTATGGCCACAGAGGTCTAGAAGTCGTTTTTCTTAGCTTCCTAGGTGTGTGTGTGCGCACGCGTGCGCTTTGCGGGGGTATGTGTAGTAACAAAACAACAAACATAGGAGATTTCAAGGTTATACAAGATAGAAATTTAGAAAATAAAAGCTCTTAAAGGTAACACCATTGACTGCAGTGATTCTCTTTGGATAGCCTGAAACTAGCAAGATTAGATGTCCAGTTAGACACCCAACTTTAGGCTCTGCTGTTTGAGCACCAGCGGTGAGAGGTTTTAGTGGAAAGCGGTCGTGGGCTTTCTGGACAGGAGTCAGTGCCTCCCAAAGCAGCGCCCTCACGTAGATGCTTTGAGAGACTCAGACACCAGGAGCCCTTTTACTGAGTCATCTCGAGGTGTGACCCTGACTGAGGGCCAGTCACTGCCCTGATTGTGTGGGTAGGCTGAGGCCTGGTAGACGGCTCCAGTGCCTGCGCCCCTCCCACCCCCACCGACACGCCCATCTTCCCTGTCATCCTCAGCAGAAAGGTGTGCCGAGCCCCTGGAAGCAGAAACCCCCATTCCTGCCTGACCAGCGATCCTCCAATGCCAGAGTGGGACATAGGAGCTTGGTGCTGCTACCCTTGAAGTCGCTGAGACTTTTTTGTTGTTTATATTTAATGAATGCTGATGAAGGTTTGAACCTAGCATTCCTTGTCTGATGGGAGTATAGAATTTCTCTGGGGGACTATCCCAGATCACTTGAATGATGACCATTACAAAAAGCGTTACACCCAGAATATTTTTGTCATTTCAGGATGACTTTAGTGAATAAGTAACAGAGAAGCTTAAAGTACTTTAATCAGAGTTAGACATGTTACCTGGTAGGCACGTGTAAGGGCACCAGGAAACCAGAACTGTTGAACTCATTGCACAGGGGAAGTGACAAGTCTGAGCTGCGCCTGCGTCACTGCCGTTAGTCGTCACAGCATCCTGTAAGGCAGGTCTGTTGTCTCCATGTACGGATGGGGGAACTGAGATGCTCAGAGCTCAGTCAGTGAGTGTGGAGCTGTGACTCCAGCCTCTGTCACACTCCACGCTGTGCTTGTCAGCCATCATGATATTGTGTCTCCTGTGAAACCAGGATGGTGGGCATAAAATTAAAGTTTTAGGAACTTTTAAGTCAGGAAAAATTTTAGGTATCACTTGTTGCTTCCCGTTTGGGATCTGAATTTTCGTATATTCACGTGCTTCTTGGCTTACATCTCAAAAACGTCAGTGTTCTGAGTCCATCTGGTGGGTTGGACTAAGCTGCGGTGTTTGATAGGCTAGGCGTAGTAAATGCTTTTCAACTTAACGATATTTTCAACTTATTGGCTAGCATTGTAAGGGGAAGAGTGTCTGTATGTAACGTGGGAACTGTAAAGAAGGATGAATTGCTACTTGTGTTCTTTTTAAGTCACTCTAGTGTTTTGCTGTTATATTATTGGTTTAGTTATGGACTTGTGTACATATGAATATTTCTTAATTCTATTGATCAAAAATAGAATTCGTTCCAAGGAATGACATTTTATAATTAATTACAAATTGCTTGGTACCACCAAACTAATACACAATTAATTAAATTCACACGTCCTTTGAAACATAAACATCTTAAGCCGTTAGATTTCCCATATATTTGGACATGTGAGAAATCAGTTGTTAATTTTCAATCTGTCACCTGAACTATCCCTCCTATCAGTTGTCTTAAGTTTTAGGCCAAAGAGCTTTGTATTGATTTCTTTTAATGTAAGATCATTCACCGGAATGTTGCAGTTATGAGGGAAGAAGGAACTCACAGACTTAGAGCTTGGTGGTTATATTTTTTAAAATTTATTTTTGATAATTCTTTTTCACCAATCTGCTTACAAATTTTTATTGGTATTGTTGACTATCTTATAGTTCAGTTAAACGGCTTATTTGTCTTGTAGCCTGATTCCTCTTAGGTTTGACTTTGATTTTCAGTCCTTGGGCTTTCATGATTGGTGTCACATACTATTTGAAGCAGAGTGAGAGGAAGGTGGTTCTCCACAAATAGTGACAGAAGAGGCAAGACGAGTGTTTGTTTTGGTCCCTTGGAACCAGAACACGGCCTTGAGCATTGAACTCTTGGTGTTATCCTGGCTTCCACTGCTTTCCTTAGCCTTTGGTACATGGAGACCATCCACACACCTGAGGCGCTGGTGTTACGTGGCTCTGGTAACGCCGCTCTGCTCTCTGCCCTTCCAGCTCCCACCACAGAGCTCAGGCTTGTCCTGGACCCTGACAGCAGGCACAGCTCTTCCCAGGTCCCTCTCCAGTTCTCAGTGGCTCTGCCCAGCAGTTTGTGTGTGACCGTGGCCATGGCTGCTGCCAGATGCTGGAGTGTGAGCGTCAGAGAATTCTCTCCTGCTTCAGATACAGAACATGTCCCTAAGGAGAGAGTCCCTCAAGATTCCAACGTTTGTAACTGACTGTTATATCTCTTTTATGTGGAGTATGCCTCACTTATTTTTCTGTTTTGATATGTATAAAATCAGCCTGATAAAAATGACAATACAATTTTTATTATGTTTGCTATTCAACATTACAGTGCACACATCACAAAGTAACTTGCTAAAAGAGATGCGATGATGTGGATTCCTTACTATAGCATCCCTTACTACTTGGGTGTGTGTCTGATGCGAATGTAATGACTGGCTTTTGACAGCATTTGGACAGTTTCGTGGTGCATGTCTGCCTTTGAGAGGCAAAGTTAAATGTGATGCCTTCAACCTTTCAAAAAAGGAAAATAACCAAAACCACTCTAGGCATTGGTATTTTTCCCTCCATTAATACATATTGATTATAATGGCATTTGAAATAAAAAGTTCTTTCTCCTTAAAAAAAAAATGTGATGCCTTCAGATAGGTAGCAATTCATATTAGCCATATAGTAATAAAAACCCAGCAGAAGTTTCTGGGTTTTTTTAGGAACCTGGGAGAAAATTGGTAACTGAAGAATATTCCACAGAGTTTTGTTTTTTATTTTGCTTAGATTACTGTCTAGGCATTTGGCCCACAGAAAACTGTGACTTGGGTTCTGTAGTAAAACTATTTTGACAATGAAGAGCATTAAAATTCTGGCTTCTCCCTGTGTCATCTATCAGACTAAAGATGTTTTATAGTCAAACCAGGAAAATGTGAAAATAGAGATTTATGATGGAAATGTTGATTCAATTTGAGCTGAAGCCCAACATTTACTAGTGAAAATTAGATTAAACAGTAGATGTTTAGAGAGACTTTAAATTATGACAACTTTAAAATAACACGTGTTGCCGCTGTTTCCCAGGCTTTGAGCTTACTCTGTGGCAGACTGGGAGCCTAGCTCCTTGGCGTTTCAGCCATTCAGTCAACTCCCTGCTGTCTTTCTTTGGCCTAGTGGACCCAGAATTTACCGCTTGGAGCCTGGTGATTGTATCTTGTACATTTAGGTACATAACTGTACCTTATACATTACTGTAGGATCAAAACCCGACGTTGCCAATGGAAATAATTCTGTGCTGTCATATTGTATTATACTGATGAGTGTAAATTGCCATTCTAGATTGTGAGTATAAAGCTACCAGTACCTACTGATTTATTCCATTTGTCAAAGCCTAACAGACACTCTATGCAACTAATTTCTTTTCGTATACTGTTTAAATAGAGAGGGGAAAGTGCTTGAGTTCTGAGAAACTGGAGTCTGTGGTGTTGGGGGAGCGTGATAAGGGGAGGATTCATTGTGTGGCTGGATTTAAATGCTAGAAGTGCATCTTCTGAAAGACCCAGCACCACAGGACATTGCCTCGCAGGACGAGCAGAACCTCCTGGTCCTGGGGTGATGTCTGAGCCTAATGCCGGCATCTGGGCTCAGTGGGAGCGCTGTGTGCTGTTGGCTCCCTTGTCAGATAGATGGTTTGCAAATACATTCTCCTATTCTGTGGGTTGTTTTCACGTCGCTCTGTGGATAGTGTCCTTTGATGCACAAAAGTTTTTGATTTTGATGAAGCCCGACTTATCTACCTTTGCCTTTGTTGCCTGTGCTTTTGGCGTCGTATCCAGTGGATCATTGCTAAATCCAGTCTCAGGAAGTTTCTGTCCTACTTTTTCCTATGAATTTTATAGTTTTAGCTCTTACATTTAGATCCATTTGATCCACTTTAAGATAATTTTTATATGTGGTGTGAGGTGAGGGCCTGACTTCGTTCTTTTGCATGTGAATGCCCGCCCGTCCCAGCGTCAGCTGTTGAGAAGACCGCCCTTTCCCTCTTGCATTGTCTTGGCAGCCTTGTCAAACGAAGGTCATCCGACCACAAACAGGAGGGTTTATTTCTGGGCTCTCCATTCCAACGTCTTGGTCTGTTTGTCTATTTTTATATCAGTAGTACGCCGTTTTGATTAATGTAGCTTTGTAGTCCGTTTTGGAATCAGAACACAAGAGAGACCTCCAGCTTTGTTCTTGTTTTCAAGGTGGTTGTGGCTACTTGAGGTCCCTTGAGATTGCGTATGAATCTTAGGATGGGCTTTACTGTTTTTGCAAAGTGCGCCTTTGGGATTTGGGTAGGGATCACGTTGTATCTGTAGATCGCTGTGGGTAGATTTGACACATTAACAATACTGGGTCTTCCAGTCCATGAACATGGGATGTCTTTCCATTTATTTGAATCTAATGCTTGTTAATATATATTCAGGTGTAGCCAGGCAGGCTCGCTGTTGGATTCTTGCTCTGCACTTAACACATTGTTTGACTTTAGAGGACCCTCTCAGGTATTTCTGAGCTGCAATTTCCTTTTCTTTAAGTGGCAGTTGTGTGACTATTATATATTGTATATAAGGGTCTAGCAGAGTGACATCTTTTTCTTCCCTTCGTGCCTACCTTGGACATCTGTATGTGCACCAGCTTTGTCCTCTGGTTTAACCAACACTTCGCCTGTTTCCTTTCGTATTTTTAGAATGGCCACTGACCCCAGGGCACCTACTCTGCCTTAAAACCTTGTCTCAGTTTTCTCACTCATTCGTCCCATGTCAGGCTCTTGATGCCAGCTCAGCACGGTGGTAAGTGTACTCCAGCTTTCTGTAAGGGACTGTACCCCACCCCCGCCCCCCAGCTCTTCAGTCTTCATGCCTGGGCCCCTGGGAGCCAGCACTTGGATAAGTGTGTACGTGGATGGATGTACTAACAGGACCATGGGGTTGGGGTGTGTGGGTGGATTTAAAGGGCAACCGCTAGCACTGCTTTGGAATTAATGGTTTAATTGCAGCATATGCTTGTGTAAT
The DNA here is from genome assembly GCF_001890085.2 of Hipposideros armiger. NCBI lineage: Eukaryota > Metazoa > Chordata > Mammalia > Chiroptera > Hipposideridae > Hipposideros > Hipposideros armiger. Next base: position 297,835 of record NW_017732603.1, read on the forward strand.
GTATATTTTCCAAAGTACTTTCCTACCCCATGGATCTCAAAGATGAATCAACACCAGAAACACCTGAGGAACTTGTTAAAAACTGTCTGGGGGCCCCACGCCCCATCTCATGAGTCAGAATTCCTGGGAGAATAGCTAAGGAATTGGTGTTTTTAACAAACTCTCCTCAGCCAATTTTCCGGCAACTGACCTGGCATTGGTCCACAGACAGGCGCCTGGGAACCCTTGACCCTTCCCCTCTGCCAGTCCTGGACTCTTGTATTCAAAGTCCAACAGGTCAAACCTGGATGTAGCTTAATGACAGATGAGGGCATCGCACCCCAACAGGCAGGGTTGGTCTTGACACCAGTCTCATCTTGTTTTCTGTGCCCGGGGCCTTATTTCCAAAGCCCTCTTCAGCGTTTCTCCCACAGGGAAAAGGGCAGCCCTGTTGCCTTGCTGTACCTCAGTTTTTAACACGGACGTGAAGTCAGGGTTTGGTTTTGCTTTGTTTTTTCCTGTATGAGGCTGGGTGTTTGTTCAGATTGAATCACAGAGCAATCATGCCTCAGAATCTTTTTTTTCCAAATATAAATTTCAGTTCCCCAGACATTGCAGTTCGTTTTATTAGGATTTTAATTTATTTATTTATTACATTTATTTTATTTTTTAAATTTATTTATTACAAGTATTAGGATCTGTGCTTTATTGCAGTCAAGATACATGTAAACTTTTCATTCCCCACCCTCATGGAAACTGCACAAAAGTGCAAGGCATGTCAGTGTTTATCATGTGCCCAATGAGCTGAACATGTCCCTGAGTTTACAGTAAGGAGTGAATCCAGAGCTGCAGGATTCAAGGTTTGGCCTGGAGTGATGATGACAACAAATAAAGGTCTCTTAGCATTCATCACGTCTGACACGTTTCTGGCCTTCTGCAGACGGGATCTTCTTGGACCATAACCCCTGCTCCTCCTGCAGCCTTCTCCATCTGAGTGAGGGTCACCTTTCTTTCCTGTGAATTAGCCAGAGACCCTGGAGTCACCCTTGACCTTTCTGGTTCTCTCATCCCGCGCAGCCCATTCATTCATCAGCTGATGCTGCCGGTTCCACCTTTTTGTCCGGATCCAGGTCTGTCCATCCAGGCTCTGTCCGTTCTCACCACCGTAGCGCCACCTGCCAGTTCAGACCCTGTCACCCTGGAGTGTTGCCGTGGCCTTTCCACTGCCCCTCTGTCCACCTGTGCTCACCAGCGCCTGTTCTTACTGATCTTACTGCCGCAGACAAGGTGGCTGGTAAACCCTGAGTCAGGTCTCCTCACTCCTCTGCTCAGAACCTTCCAGAATAACAGCTCTCCATGATCTGGCCCTGCTCCCTTTCCAACCCGTTTCCCAGTGTTCTCACTGTTCTTTGAATGTGCCAGGCCTGCCCCCAAATCCAGTCTTCTGTTGTCCCTGACAGGACCTCCCTCCCTCCTCCTGCCCACCTGTGTGACTCAGGCCCCACTCCGTCCCTCTAGGTCTCCCGGTAGCCCCCCACCCTCCTGTTCACACCTGAACACCCCGGCCTCCTGTATCTTGTTCCTGTATGGCAGTCGCCCTGACAGGTTATGCATTGATTTGTCCTTCTTCATTATATGACGTCTTCTGCCAGAATATACGTTCTGTGAACATATATGACCTTTTCTCACTTGATCACTGTGAGTCCTCAGTGCCTGGAAAGTAGCTATCAGCAGGAGTCTGTCTGCTGAGTGCACACATTAAAGCCTCTCTTACACGCAATGACACTGAGATTCCAGGGGCTAAAGAAACCTGCCCGGGGAAACACAGTGACTAAATGACTAAGCCGGGATTTGAACTTAGGTCTGAAGTTAATGTCCGTGCTTTTCACAGAGGCATTGTAATTATGGTATAGAAAGGACATTCTGGGTGAAGAGGGGTCAGGGGAGCTCCAGGAAGAAAGTCACAGAGGCGGGGATGGGTCCGGGGTATTGGGAGACAGTGAGGACGTTTTCAGGGTGGTTTTGGTAGAATGGAACTAAACTTGAGAAGGGCCTTAAATGCCATATTGGGGGGTTTGAGAAGTTTTACTTTAAATTGGAAATAATAGTAATTCCTACTACATAAGATTATTGGCCTTAATACTTGAAAGAACTTAGGAAGTGTCTGGTACATAGAAAAAATGCTCATTAATTGTTCAATTTAGAGTATATGTTGACAGCACAGCAAACCCAGGCTACTGTCACCAGAATTTCTAGTGTTTTGGACTTATGTAAATGGTTCCTAGAGCATCCCCAATTTCAGATTTCATTTATTTTCTTCAAAACTAAGTAAAAAACATTGTGAGTCAATAAATTGCCTAGCACCCCGCTGTTAAATATGAGTGAGAGGTGTTTTAGTACCTGAGAAGGGGCAATGGAGGATTTTAGAGTCATGCATTTATTTCACTTCATTTTACATCTTTGTTGTGTTTAAACCAGTAGCTTCTAATTCTAGTTGTGCAGGAGGGTCACCTTCTAAAGCTGTAGATTCCAGAACCAGCGTCTCATGGCCAAGCCCAGGAATCAAGGTATAAATATCATTTAGGTGATTTTGAAAATTGGGGACCACTAGTCAAAACTACCCCAGACTTATTTTTATATAGAAGGAGTATTTACCTTCTTGCTCAGAAATAAGAAATCTTTCTAGTTGTGCTGCGTCTTCATGGAGGGACTCAGGCCTGTGCTGGAAGGGAGAATCTGTGGCTAAGCTATGAAGGGACTGCAAGTGCAAATGGAACAAAGGGAAGGTTTCCCTCCAGGGCAGGAGGAGAGCTCTGGATCAGCAGGAGCAAAGACAGGAAAAGCAGGTTGGGCCAAGTCCTGACAGAGGGTCGGGAGTTCCGCTTTAATCACTGGTGAGGTCTGGGAACTGGCACTTCTCTCCCAAGTCCCCAGGTTGGTGGTGAAATGAGGCTCCACGCTGCTTATGACACACTGCCCTGCAGTGGCCACCCACCCTCGGGAGTGGAGTGTAGCCCTCCCAGGGCCGGTGCTTGCCTTCTGTTGGCCAAAGTTGGCAACACGTTTTTTTTCCCCATGAGAATAAAAGTAAAATTTACAACTCTTTACTGATTGTAAAGGAACAAGAGAAGAGGATTGTGATGTCTATTCACCATTCTGTAGTAATTTCCCTTTTACTGCCCAGTTTTATAGATATGCGGAGTTTTGATCTTAGAATATGAAGTGGGGGGCGCATCTCCGAACATTATTTAGCTCCCATGAGCCAAGACCAACAGCAGGAAGCCCTTGAGGGGACGTTCGTTTGGCCCAGTTGCACTTGACACTCCAGAGCCCTTCCCGTCAAGGTCGCTTTACCTGGAAGCTCTTGTTGGTCTCCTCAAGCCAAGAGCCATGTTCTGTCCATCCTCAAGTGTCCAGCTTGGTGCTTAGCAGGTAGATAGGTAGGTAAGTGCTTGTCATGTGGGTGGATATGACTTAGATTGTAACAGTGAGCATTTGGGGACCCCAGTGAAATCCATGTTGCTCCTAACTTGTCATGTGACTTTAGGCAGCTCACTCAACTTCTGGATTTATAAAGTGAGGGTGTCAGAATAGATTATCCCTCTCCCTTAAGATCTAATGTTAGGCTTGTGAATCAGAGTGGGTGATTAATACTCAAAAGGCTAGACGGTGCTGCCTGGCACAAGGAAAGACAGACTGTCTTTGAGGCAAAAGCAAAGTGCTGTTGTCAGTGGTGGTGTGGACGTTTTCAAGTTACTGTGCCATGGTATCCGGCTGGGATTGTGTGCGGTCTGCTCTGACAAATGCTTATGCTTCCCTTGGGGTGTTTGGGTAACTAGCAGGAGCTAACCGGGCTCCAAGTACTTGATTTGAGCAAAATCAAGAAGTGATAATGAACTGGGCCCGTGCAGAGGTCTCTGGTCATTCAGGCTGAACGAGCTGCCGCTTTCTTCAAGACCCACACCCAGACTTACCCTCAGTGTGGTTCTCAGAGGGGCACAGGGGCAGCTGCTGCCAAACGAAGGAGGCGCAGGGAGAGACCTCTCCACGTGGATGCCCAGGCTTCCACACCCAGTGACTGGCCTCTGCTGACGTTGACCTTCAGACTGGCCACTCTCTGGAGGGCCGGGCAGGCTTTAGAGCATCCTCTTCCAAGCCCCCTTCCTTCCCGTGTGTGTGCACGCCATCTCTGCATTTTTCCAAAACTGCCTTTCCTTAGGCCTCAAAACAGCAAGACAGGTATTTTTCTTTTTGCTCGAAGTTAGCAAGTTTGCATTAGGTTGGCTTGTTTGGGACCGACGAAGTCAGTAATTTTGTTTTGCTTTTATTGCTAATTTTTAAAGGCCTTATGTAAGTGTGGGAAGCAACCAGTTAGAGTAGAAAGAACGAAGCAGCCTGGGTTCTAGTTCTGTCTTTTGACTTAGTCATTTGATTAGAGGCTAATTACTTCTTAACTTTTCTAAGATTTTTTTCCTTACCTATTAAATGGGATGGCAGTCTCTCTCATCTCTTCGGAGGTTTTCCTAGGATCCAATGAACATAAAGAGTTTGAGAAATGGTAAATCCCTAAATCAGTGTAATGCATGAATGTTAGCATTTTATGATAAAGAACACATTATTAGTCAAACAAGTACTTTGGATTTACCTATGAATTTTAGGAAGCTGATGGT
>NW_017732603.1:305013-305969 GCF_001890085.2 Hipposideros armiger
TTGTGTAACGCGCTGCTCGGCAGGGGTAGCCTCTTCTGTCAGCTTCATCTCTGTTCCTTGTTGTGCATGTGCACCTCTCGCCCAGCTGAGCTGCTTGGGGACTAGGAAGCTCTGTCATTGATCTCTCATGCTCCCAGGCCCGCCAGCAGCCAGCACTGTGCCCAGCAGAGCTGAACACACTCAGGTGCTGCAGGCACTTTGAAAAGGCTTCTTTGTGTCAGATAATAAAGCTGTTCAACAAAACTCAGTATCCTGTAATTCAGACAAACATGGAACAATGGGAAGATAGCTCTGCGTGTGTGGGATTAGTGAAGGGACTTTGCTGTATGTTTGCTACTAAAATTACGATTTTTAAAAATTACACACTGGGCTCTTGGAGGGACTGGCGGGGCTCTGCCATGCCCTGGACGCCCAGTGGAAAGGAAGCATCCTCAGACAGGATGGCTTTGGTTTCCGTGCTGCGTTTCTCCAGAGAACACATTGAGGGCAGCTGCTGTGTGTAGTTTAGTTGCCAGGAGTGTGGACTGAACCTGTTGGGTCGTCGGGAAAGTCATGATGTATTTTTCTATGTTTTTCAATGCAAGAATGTGTCATGTCTTTCCCGACGACCCAGTAGTTTTGCTGAGCAAGGCGAGCGAGCGGATCCTGTGCTCAGTGGGCGTTTTCCCTGTGGATTTAGGGCTGACCAGGAGAGAGAAGTGTGTGCGAGGAGTGCTCCCCTCTGGTGAAAAGGAGGGGTCCCTAGTCGTGTGTTTGTAAGGCTCTAGTCTACCAGGTTGGTATTATAATTTGCTCAGGTTCCCTTCTTTGTCACCCAATGTCACCACACCTTCATTTAAAGAATAGAATGGATTATTTTGCTATCATTTTTAAATGAAATAACAGAAGTACAGTCCAATTCGGGAGGCACTAACTAGAAATTCTTTTCTTCTGTTGCTGTGTTTTCCTAAGACACA
>NW_017732603.1:311864-315957 GCF_001890085.2 Hipposideros armiger
CAGGAGTAATTCTTAACGCTTCCAAGTTTGTTGAGTGTTCTGTGCGCACAGTTAGGGGGAATGTCCAGCTAGTGCAGGAGCCTAGAGCTGTAAGCCACGTAGCGTTTCCGCAGGCATGGTGGGTGAAAAGTTGTTTCTTTCATATCACAGTTGTCATTTTTTCAGTTTCTAGGAAAGGATTTGGTAATAGCCTAAATCGTATAGGAGAAAACTATAATTCAGAATCCTTTTTGATCCTTTTTGGCACAGTGATTGTAAGTGAAACAGATGAGATGCAGCCATCTCGCCTCTCCTCCTGAGAACCACTAGCAGACACTGGTCTGCCCTGTGCATGGAAGCAGCTGAGTGCTCCTCCCCCTTTTGTTTGCCACACCCTCAGAAGTCATTATATTTCCTCAACCATGCAGCTGCCTGGGAACAGACAGCGGGTTGTCATGCCCAGACTGACTTTCTTCCCATGGCGGGAGAAAGCTGCCAGTATAAGAAAAGACCTGCTCTTCCAAGAGACCACCGCAGGTTTATCTCAGAGCCGTTAAAAGTTCTTGTACTGTTCAGCAAGTCAGAATTTTAACATTTTTAAACTAAATTTTAGTTATTTTTATGCTTTGGTGAAGACTGAGGGAAATCAGTTATATTACACCTTTATTACCATCATTGTTTTCAGAACTAGTTCTTTCTTATGCCAACAGGTAAGATTCCCAGACTTCCGTGAGTTGGGAAAATATATACTACCTGGAAAATATTTTGGTTTCATTAAAGACAGAATAAATTGAAAAACTTATTTGTAATCAAAGAAAAGAGTAAATTTTTACCGACCACAAAAATAAATTGTGGTGTTTTATCTCCATGCTTTCATTTGACCCTGTACATTTGTCAAGTTGCTGGAGGCATAATGAGCTCAAAAGTTGTGCTCAGTCAGACACCAGATTCTTTAGGCCCCTTTCCCACTTTAAGGGGTAGCTCTGTGAGTTCCTACTTGACTGCAAGAAACAATTTAAAATTTCATGTGTTAACACCTGACATTTACCCTCTTGCTGTAGGATGTTTTGAGTTTATTTTGAAAGAAAGTATAATAATACTCAAGAAATTACATGCCCTTTGTGTTACTCATAGCTAAGTGAAATGTTGCTGATTACCTAGTTTAAGCCAGGCTATGTTAGTAGACAATGTGATACAGAGATGAAAGGCACAGTTCTTGGCTTTGGGGAGTTGAAGTTAGCTAGTGGAGGAGGCTGATGGGTAAACCAACAATTCAGGGTACAAGAAAGTTGCTGAGATAGGTGTGCCTGCAGGGGCTGCAGGGGCTCTGCTCAGATGTGGACTGTGGGTGCAGATGTCCTGGCAAAGGTTCCTGCAGAGGGTCCCGCTGGGCGTGTGGTATGAACTCCAGCTAACCAAGTAGAGCAGTAAGGAGACTGTTCCAGAGAGAAGGAGCAGTGTGAACAGTGGTGCAGACATGAATCTTCATGACATTTGGGGGGTGGGGTGGTAGTGGAGATGGGCAAAAGGGGGAGAGAATGACAGGTAACAAACCGTATGTAGAATGTATCAAACTTGAACTATAATAATTGTTAATGGCTGTTTTCTGTTTTTTGGTTTTTTTTTCATTCAGGTGAAGGAAGTACTCATGGCTGATGTCTTAAGGAATGCTTTTGAAAAGGACAGAGGTGTACAGAATTATTAGCACTGAGAAGCAGGTTGGCTTTGGAGAAAGCATGCGCTGAGGATGTTGTTTGCTTTTGGTTAACAAGAGAAAACACAACTATAGGCGAAGCCTATGTATCACATTTAATATCCTGCATCAGGCTTTCTGGTGACACTTGGAGCTTCTTACCTCGTGGACATGAGTGACCTGAGGCAGCCACAGGAAGACAAGCACAAGCCTGGCAGAGCCTCCTCAAAGTTCCAGGATCCTCCCAGAATCATGCAGTCTGATGATTATTTTGCTCGGAAATTTAAAGCCATTAATGGCAACATGGGACCCGCCACTTCTTTAAATGCCTCAAATCCCAACGAGAGTGGTGGCCCAGCTAATGGTACCCCAGCTGTGCCCAAGATGGGTGTGAGAGCAAGGGTGTCTGAGTGGCCTCCTAAAAAGGACTGTTCCAAGGAGCTGGCCTGCAAGACACTGTGGGAAAGCCGGTCTCAGACCACGTACGACAGTGTCACTTCTATTATGCACAATGGACAAAACGACCAGAGTGACACTCAGGCGGAGGAGCAGCTTGGTCTAGACTTTGTGGAGGCAAAGTACACAATCGGGGACATGTTTGTCCACTCGCCTCAAAGAGGACTTCACCCCATAAGACAGAGGAGCAATAGTGACGTCACCATCAGCGACATCGACGCTGAAGACGTCTTAGACCAGAATGCAGTGAACCCCAACACCGGGGCCGCGCTCCACCGGGAGTACGGGAGCACATCTTCCATTGACCGGCAGGGCCTTTCTGGTGACAACTTTTTTGCTATGCTCAGAGGGTACCGAGTAGAGAATTACGATCACAAAGCAATGGCCCCTTTTGGGTTCCCGGAGTTTTTCCCCTGCGACGCTGCCATCTCGCCCAGCCTGCACGCGGCAGCACGGATCTCGAGAGGAGAGTTCGTCCGCATCTCAGGACTAGACTACGTGGACAGCGCCCTCCTCACTGGGAGAGACAGGGACAAGCCCTTCAAACGGAGGTTCAAGTCGGAGTCCGTGGAGACGTCGCTCTTCCGAAAGCTGCGAACTGTTAAAAGTGAACATGAGACTTTCAAGTTCACTTCTGACCTGGAAGACGGTCGTCTTGAGCGGGGCATTCGCCCGTGGAACTGTCAGCGGTGTTTTGCACATTATGACGTCCAGAGCATTTTGTTTAACATCAATGAAGCCATGGCTACGAGGGCTAACGTGGGGAAAAGGAAGAACATGACCACCGGGGCCTCTGCAGCATCTCAGACTCAGATGCCAGCGGGCCAGACGGGCAACTGTGAGTCCCCTNGGGCAGGGGCAGCGTCCTGGGCAGATCCCCTTGTGTAAGAAAAGGAAGGGCAGCCTGCATGGAGCTAATAAGGGGCCGGGTGGCTACTCGTGGACCAACTCACGAGACCTGTGATACCTTAAAGCAGTCAGGCTTTACCCTGAGGGAAGTGGGGAACCGCTGAAGGGTTTTGTGATACACTAGGAAAAAGGAGATAATGGTTCTAGCTATGGTGGTGTGCTGGCAGGTGAGATACAGCAAGGTCTGCATGCACTTGAGAAGGTTTAGAAGGTCAAATGGACAGGCCTTGGGTTGCATGTGGTCTGTGGGGGGAAGGCAGGATGAGCCTGGATGCTGGCTTGGGCAGCAGGCCGCTAGTGGTCCCGCTTCTGAGCTGCGGGACGAGGCGCAGGTGAAAGGAGGTGCACAGGACGACGCAAGCAATCATAGCTCAGTCTGGCCGTGCTGCGTGTGAGGCACCCCTGGGCTGGTGGGTAGAAGACGTCAGAGTCATCAGCACAGAGATAGTGCATGAAACTCCTAGACTTGTGCAGAATTAAGAGAGGGTGACCTAGACTAAGCCCCTAGGGGCGTCAGCATGTGAACATAACCTGAGGAGGAGCTGGCCAGGGAACCAAAAAAGAACCAGGAGTCACGTGTCCCATGCTGTGTCACGTTAATGTGTGGGTCAGTGCTTTGGGCTTCGCTGGTTCACAGCCATTTCAGCTTAGACGGCTGGGTGTAAGTTAATCATGAGTGCCAGCTAAGTGCCAGGCCCGACTGTGGGGGCTGAGGGCATATGCAGTGAGCAGGATAGACCAGGACCCTGCTCGTGGAGTTTCCAGCTGCCTCACTTAGAGACTCCCACGCTTAGCCCTTTTCTCCACCAGGTGTTATAACCCAGTAGAAGGCAGCGTCACAACACGGATTCTCGTGCAGACCAGATCCTTCAGGCACTTCTTACTGGGTTCCCTGCTTTACTCTGATAAAAAATCCTCAGCTATACTGAGGGGATCAGCTTTTGTGGCTGCTTGGGAAATTCCTCCAAATAGAAAGGTGGAATATTTCAAGAAGTTTATTGTCTAACACCAATGGGAATATTTTACCAAGAAAAGATTTTATTCTTCGCAAATCAT
>NW_017732603.1:318692-328913 GCF_001890085.2 Hipposideros armiger
AGCTGGAAAACATAGCCAGGACATAAGGCCGCAGGAAGGGATCGGCGGCAGTTCTCTTGCAACTTTAAGTTTATTAGTCAGCTACCATGTCAAGGGGTTTTTGGCTTTGAACGCTTAGAATTGTTAGTGGCACACATAAAATGTGTCAAAGGATGGATAATTATAGTGTTAGAGCAGGTGTCTTGCCCAGGAGGCTCTGGATTTGAAACTGGATTCAAGTGCCAGAACTGTAATTTTCCATCCATTCATTCATGGGCTAGGCAGTCTGTGCCACAAAGTCCAGTGCAGTGACGGTAACTGAAGTCACTGTCTTGGGTCTTGAAGTAAATGTAAATATGGTCTCTTAGAATGTTTTTAATTGGCCTGGACTACACAGAAATCAAACTCAAACTGAATACATCCTAAAAGGTCTTCAGTGGCTCAAGTAAACTGAAAAATTCCATGGGTAGAACTGGTTCCGGCCCAGTTGGAGTCAAGAGCTCTGCCCTTATTTCTTCTTTCCGTTGCCTGGCTCTGCTTCCATGCTGTTGTCCGCATTCTCAGCCACCTTGGCAAGATGACATCCTGCAGCTCCATGTTTACGTTCTGCCACTTAAACACTGCCAAGGATCGTAACCCCAGTGTTGGGCTAAGCCTTCCTGGAGGACTGTCATTGGCTTGGCCTGGCTCTCCCTGCACCAATTACAGCGGCCAGGAAAGGCAGGTCTTTCATTGGTCAAACGGAGTCACATGTTTGGGGTGGAGTTAGCCCTGCACAAATGAAATGGCTTTAGATGTGTGGTTCCCCAGAGGAAATCAGGATGCTGTTAGCAGAAGAGGGACTAGATCTTAGGGAAAATCAGTAGCTGTCCACTGGAGCTAGTGTTCTTATTCAACACACAGAAATTAAAAAGTCATAACGAAGAATTCTCAGATTTATTTGGGAAAGGGTTTTGTGTGCCCTGAGTTTGCTAAAGGTTTTTGTGCTTTTGAGCAAGCCTAACAATAACATTCAATACAAATTCATATATTTTAAAATTATTTCTCTTCTTATGTGTTAAAATAATCATCCTTATTTTTTGACAACATATTGGTGTCCTCCATATCTGTAAGAGATCTGTGGAATAAATATTTTGTATTTTTAATAATGTCTTAAACAGTGACAAAGTTAGAAATGCCAAGGGACGTGAGAGCTCAGAGGTAGGTTTTCAGATATGAGTCTGAGCCNTCTGGAACAGGAAGAAGCCCCTGACAGTGGGCTCTGGAGTCCCCTAAGCAGTGCACACCCGTGCAGCATGCTGTCCAGGGCACCAGGCTGTGCACTGCCAGGGTCCCTGTCCCCGTGAGGATGGCAAGTGCGGGGACAAGTCTGGTTCTGCAGCTCAGTCCACTTTCCCTGGCTTTCAGTACAGGTGCTACCAGAGTGGAGGGGCTGTGGACACCTCCCAAAGGGTCCAGAGTGGAAGATCAGTCTAGAGCTCGGTAGCAGCATGTCGCATAGATAATATGTGGTGAGACTCGTTTTCTCAGAGCTTTGCCGGCAGCTGGCCATGTTACTTTCTGAATCACCTGCTCTCTGGGCTTCCTCCCTGTTGTAGTTTGGTGAGGTGGGAAGAACATGAGCGAAGGACGCCAGAGGTGGACAGGAACAGACCACCGCTTAATCCATTTGGGTTTCCTCACGCTCATTACCACAGGGGAGCGTTTTGTATTTGTGCGGCGTTTAGCATCTGAGCTCGCTTGTTATGCTCTCTCACTGGGTCCCACAGCACCTATTGGAGGTGTGCTGGGCAGACTCTGCCCCCATTCTGCAGGTGAACCTATCTCAGTGAGCATGTGATTGCCAAAGGCCCACAGCTCTCACGTCCGCAGGTGGGCACATCCCTTCATCCTGAAGCCTTCATGCTGTCCACCACACCGCTGCCCGGCAGTGTGCCCAGGCTCACAGGATGTGCGAGGCATGAGAAAGTACATGCAGATATAAGACATTATTATGCTAAACAAAGTAATTTCCTGTGTGAGAATGAAGGGCAATACTTTGTGAAAATCTACTATAAAAAAAGCATACTCTTTAATCAGCGGTAGGTATTGCTCATCTACCATTAATACCCACTTCCGTGTTTAGCTATCTTAACTGTGGGACTTAAAAGGACAAAGAGGATATTAAAATGGTCATCTCATTTTGTGTAAATAAGAATAACTTGCTCTGTATACTTTAAACATGCAATGGTTTTTGGAGGATTNGTCAGTGGGTTTTTCCTCTTTTCTGTACTTTTTCCTACACTTTGCTTCATCTTTTCAAGTGTATGTCTTCACAGCTCCTCCTGCATTGTTATGTGTATTGGAAGTGTTAAATCTTTGTGGAGAGAATTGTGAATTAGCACGATAGACCCATTGAATTTTCTTCTAGTTCCACATGTGGGCTGATGGTGTAATTTAAGAAACTCTTTAATCATTTGTAAAATAAATTATGTTTACTTTTGTTTATACCTTCAGGCTTGAAGGATGCATTCCTCAGAAGACATTTAGTTAAATTCTCCAAATATAGTTTAAATCTTTTAAATAAGTGTCCTCAGATATTCCGGGGACCTGAGAATTTGCTCCATTTGAGAGACCTACACACACACTCATCAGACGCCCAGGGTGGCTTTCGCTGCCATTTTGGGGTGCACCTCACCTCCTTTGCCCCTTACAGGACAGAAGACTTTTCAGAACTATGTTTCTGTCCTCAGTTTCATCTGTGGCCCACATCCCTTTCCCAGGTGCTACCTCTTGGAGCACCTAAGGAGGCCGATGTGAGCCTGCCCGTCTCAGTGCATCTCATCCTCTGTCCCTCCATGAAGAAACTATTTGGGACTAGTGTGGATGGTTGTGAGCTGACTGTCCTTTGGATTTATTTAGTATTAGTTCTATCTTCAGAATGCTAGTGTGTAATCTTTGATTCCAGCTGTTCCTTTTTGGGATTGGGTTGGGGTGTAACTCGGACCTCAGGAGGTCACTCCATCCACCTCAGTCCCATGGACTACAGGCTTAAAAGCATTTGTTTGCCCAGTAAATTGCATCAACTCAGATTTAACCAGTCATCCATAATCACAATAATATGAACTCACATAAATCTGTGGGTGATTATGATGTTAGATAGGCATTATAGTTAAATAAACTGCCACTACATTGCGACTGAGCACGTAGTTTGAGTTGCCTTTCTGTTCTCATTCTGGTGACATAATGGGACTGAAGTAATTTTGTCAGCAGGCCTTGGTGTCCCAATTGCATCCCCCCACTCCCAATTGCAATCTCTGCTTCTGGTGTGCGCTGGTATTACCATTGTCCGTTATGGCCTTCCAACCAGTCAGCTCCAACAGCCTCAGCCCTTCTCTTGAGTCTGTGCTGTGTGGTAACTCATGGCCCTCGGGTTTGTTCATATAGGGCCGCGCATTGTAAAAAATGCTCAAGGATGGTCTCTATGTGGGAGTCACTTATTTTTAAAGGGAAAGCATGGAGAACTAACCCTCCTAATTAAGATTGTTTTGTTTTTTTATTGATGAAACCATAGCTGTCAATGCTAGCAATAAAATGTCTCTTAGAATTATTATGCCCTGAAATCCTCAGGCAGTGAGTCATTCTGGTTAGCTGAGTTTGTAAATAGTTTAAAATATCAGAACATAAAATTTAATATATGTATATGTGTCTGCCGGCACCTCCTTCACACTCTGGCATATCTTAGTATATTACATATATACTTAAGTGTAAGTGGAATGAAAAAGGGTTGTTTCCTGCACCCAGGGTCACCACCATTTGATCCATTAATTTCCTGAAGGTCTGTCACATGACATGATTTTGGGTTGCTATTGTAGATTCTGTTGGTTCTCTTTACTGCTTTTTGTAGTTTTTCTTTTGAATTCTCAACTCTCATTCCTGGTAGTTTATTTCCTCCACTTGAGTGGTTTATTTCCTCCACCTTTTCTGATTTGCTACTTAGGATTTTCCAGGATATTAGAAATAATATCATAAAACTTGTGAGATTTGAATGTGAAGTAACAGACAAATGAGCTCCAAAGAAGGATGTGAGAGCCGACACCCTGTGGGTGAGCTGTGCCTGGACACGGACATGTGGTTTGAGAGGTCGGGCATTGGGCTCACTCTGTGGATCTGGGAGTGAGTTGGACAGTGAATTTAGACTTTTCTGCAAAGCCTGCAAAATGAGGATGTGGGAGAGCGACCTCTGAGGTCGCCACATCATCAACGTTCTGCCATTCCGTCCTGGGAAGGTGCCGCAGTGGCAGCTAATGGGGTCTGGGGCCAGGACTGAGCAGCCAGGGGACAGAATAGGGTGGAGCCGCAGCCCTGCCCCTCTGCTCTCTCCCCCTGCAGTGTGAACTGTTCCTCCTTTCTCCTATATTTAGCTCTTCCCCTGTGGGCCTGTGTGACTCAAAGCGCAGTCGGCTGTAATAGCGTCTGCCGCTGCTCCTGCTGGTCTCTCTGTGGGGCCGTCAGGGCTGAAGGCAGAGGCAGCAGCCCAGACCCCGGTCAGTGGGCCGAGGCCTGTGGCGTGGGGTGGAGATGGCAGCCCTCACCCTGCCTGCAGCCGCCTACCTGCAAGCACGTCACAGGTTGTAGGAGCATCGTTGGTTTGAAAACAGGCCCTGGGCACACTGGCACAGACAGGGCGTTTGGGTAGCTAGCCTTTTCTTTCCCTTTTTCTCTTTTCCCTTCCTTCCGCTTTTCTCTTTGGAAGGAGGTGTTCAGGGAATCTTTTGATACTTCCAGTTAGCCTTTAATTTTCACCATTCTTCATTGTTCTGTGTAAGTTCATTTTCAGAAGAATTAAGTGGCTCCCACTCTCTGGGAAAGGCCTGAGGTACAGTCTTAATGAGGTTCAGGGTAGTTGACGTGATAGCTGCTCTTCGTGCCAGCGTGGGTTCCTATGACACAGTCACCGAGCAGCTCTTTAAGGCCTTTTGCAAGGGATTTATGCAGGGAGTGGCCATGCGAGCCGTGCAGCAGCGTGGCCTGTCCAGACAGGTCAGTCGGGAGCCTTCAGTGCAGCAGCTTTGTAGAGAGCAGGGCTGAAGGCAAGCACGGTGGGCATGCGTGGTGGTCCTTCGCTGGCCATGACCATGAAGGGAACAGGGGCTGTTTGCCACCCACTCTCTCCTGAGGGGACTGAGCGAGTGGGACCACGCTTCCCTCTTCCCTGAGCTCTCCATTTGGGAGGCAGGCCATGGCAAAGGGCAGGACCTCAGGCAGGGATGCTGGTGTTGGCTGCTTGAGGACCCCGGGTCCACTGTGGCACAGCGGCGGGCCTCGCCTTTTGGACCTCCTTGGCACTTAGAGCCACATAAAGCTGCTGGCCAACAGCGGGCTGTCCCCACTCCGTCCTGAGCCAGAACTGCGAGGGACAGTGAAGAGGTGCTGTGGTCCCTGTGTGGGGACCAAGTTCTGTGCTGTTTAGGGAATTATACACCTCCAGTTACTCGGGAGGCCTAACACTGTTCTGGGCCTTCCTTCATGTCCCAGGGACAGGAGCAGTTCTAGGAGGTGAAGGAAGTAATTGTGGGTAAAGAGAAGCCAAACCGGAGGGAGAATAAAGCTGGGCCTCTGGGCTGCTCAGGGATGAAGTGAAAAGTGGCTAAATTGTCGGAGCCTTGGGGAGCCACTCTGCTGGTATGAGAACACGTGTCCCCTTGATGTGGGGGAAAATACTCAGATGAACAATATATATCTTTTACTGTTTAGAATTTTTAAATGGAGTGTAAGTATTATATGATTATTATAGGAAAAGAAGGTAGAGAAGCAGAAAAGAAAGAAAGAAAGAAAAGAAAGAAAGAAAGAAAGAAAGAAAGAAAGAAAGAAAAGAAAGAAAGAAAGAAAGAAAGAAAGAAAGAAAGAAAGAAAGAAAGAAAGAAAGAAAGAAAGAAAAAGAAAGAAAGAGAAGGAAGGCAGGCAGGCAGGCAGGCAGGCAGGCAGGAAGGAAGGAAGGAAGGAAGGAAGGAAAGAAAGAAAGAGAAAGAAGAAAGAAAGAAAGAAAGAAAGCCCAGCCCCTAAGAGGTAATCACCATGAACAGTTTGGGCTTTATCCTCATAGGCTTTTTCTGATGCAAATAGATTTATGGAAATGGAACCTTCTGTTGCTGTTGCTTTGAACCTGCTTTGGACGATCACTTTCCCATTATGTGGGAGCTGCATGGGCATTTTAAGAGCGTTATCATTTATCATTGTCTGCGCGGAATACATGGGGAGATGCCAGGCATTGCCAACCGTGATCTGGGCAGAAGAGGCAATGGCTGTATTTGCTTTGTTTCAGAGGAAACCCTATCAACTTGACAAGCACAGTGATAAAGGGACACGCATCTCGTGCCCTCTTAGATGCAGGACACCTGCAAACAACTCAAGTCAGATATATTTGTGAATGCTCATTTTAACAAACAAATCTTTACTTGAAAAGTAAATTATTATTAAAGATTTTTAATTTCAAAAATATGGAAAAATTATAAAAATGTAAGTCATAGCCTCCCCTTCTCCACACTTGGTCAGTCACCTCCAAAGGATGGAGGATGGAAAAGGGGGGCAGGTAACGACCATGAGGTGTTTGGCAAACACCACCCCAGGCCGGTGGCCCAGGTCAACATCAGCAGTGATAAGTCCCTTGGGTAGTTTGTGCCCTCGAAGTGATGGAAATGGCATTTCCATGGTCTTCCTCTTCAAACCCATCCCCTCAGTCTGATTAGGGAAAATGTTAGACAAATCCCAGCTGAGAGCCATTCTATAAAACCCCTAACCAGTCAGCCCTCCTCAAAACTGCAAGGTCATCAAAAACAAAGTCTGAGGAATTGTCACAGTCAACAGGAGCAAAAAGAGATGTGACGATTACATGTGATGTGGTGTCCTAGGTGGGATCCCAGAACAGAAAAAGGACTGTAGGTAAAATCTCAGGAAATCTGAATATAGGTTGGACTTTAGTTAATAACAGTGCATCTGTATTTATTGGTTCATTCATTAAACAAATGTGATAATGTGAGATGTTACCAGCTAGGAAACGGTGAAGGGTATAAGAGAATTTTACTATTTTTGCAGTTTTTCTACAAATCAAAAACAATTTTTGTTAAGTTTCTTTAATGTAAGTCATAAATTCTCATACATTTAAAATGAGAACCTTTAAAATAAGAAAAGAAAAAAGGGTTTATATGTAGTTCTTAAAAGTAACAAACCTACACTTTTGTTACTATATTGAACTATCATAGGACTCTGGTGAGTAGTTGACTTCACGCATCTGGGGTACTCCACGAGTATTTTCCCCAAACAGGGTACTGTTAAGCTTTACTGTTTCTTCCATCTTCATTGTGATGNTTAAGGTTTCTGTGTTTTGCACATCTATTGGCAGGTGGCTTAAACCCAGAGCCTCCCCGTGGGGTGTAGTATGGGGTGGTACTGGTTTGCTCGGCTGTGACAGTGGCAGGGTTGGGCCATGAGCATCCAGATTCTTTACTGTGCCTGAGCCTTGAGTGCCTACTTGCTTGCTTTGACTGGCGTGTACTGTGTGACTCCTGGTATTTTCAGTGTGTGCCATGATACAAAAAAGGAAGGAAGGTGGGGTACATCCAGAAATTGTTAGATAATATTTGGTCTCTGAAATAGGAGGATAAAGGAGTTACAAGTCATGGCTAAGGTAGCTCTGCGTTTCGTGTATACGTTGCTCATTTTTTTTATTATGATTTGATTGGTTATGCATCTGCTCTTTTCAGTGGAAATCAGTCTATTTACATTTTCCATTGTTGACTCAGTTTGGGGGATTTGTGTTTTGCCAGAAAATCATTAGTTTCTTCTGTGTTTTCAAATTTGTTGCCATAGAGTTGCTTGTGGTATAATTCTCTTATGCTTACACAATTGACCCTTGAACAGCATGAGTTTGAACTGCACAGGTCCACTTACATGCAAATTTGTTTTCAGTAAATGCCTGTATTCTTTTTGATCTGCGGTTAGGAGTTTGGCTATGGAGGGCCGACTGTATGCATTGATCTATCCCATTTTATGTAGGGGAGTTGAGCATTATGGATTTTGGTATTCACAAGGGGTCCAGGAACCAATCCCCATGGATACTGGATACCAAGGGACAACTTAAGTTTGGGAGAGTCCAGTTATACATGGATTTTCGACTGTGAGGGAGGACGGGGTAGAGACTGCAAATCCTTTCTTTGTTCAAGGGTCAACTATGTGTATTTTAATCTCTTCTGTATATGTAGTTGCGTCTCCTTTCTCACTCCTGAACTTGTATAATATTAGTCTTTCTTTTCATTTTTCAGACTTGGGGAAGGAGTGTATCTATTTTCTTTTTTTAAAAGCACTACCTTTTGCATTTGTCAATCCTTTCTACTCCTCGCTCCCATTCCATTAATTTCAGCTTTTATCTTTATTCATTCCTTCTCTCCTGGTTTCCTTTGGTACATTTTGTGGTTCTTTTTCTAATTTCTTAAGGTGGTAAGTACCTAGTTCCTGATTATATTTTTAGAAACTACATAGTAGTGTGGAACTGGGTGCTGGGCAAAGCATGGTCCTCCCTCTTATAACAGGATACTTGCAAATGAATAGTGTATAACTAAAAACGAGCATCCTGTTTATGCCTGTTCTGAATTCACATAGCTGTGCACTAACCATCAGGAGTAATTCTTAACGCTTCCAAGTTTGTTGAGTGTTCTGTGCGCACAGTTAGGGGGAATGTCCAGCTAGTGCAGGAGCCTAGAGCTGTAAGCCACGTAGCGTTTCCGCAGGCATGGTGGGTGAAAAGTTGTTTCTTTCATATCACTGTTGTCATTTTTTCAGTTTCTAGGAAAGGATTTGGTAATAGCCTAAATCGTATAGGAGGTAACTATAATTCAGAATCCTTTTTGATCCTTTTTGGCACAGTGATTGTAAGTGAAACAGATGAGATGCAGCCATCTCGCCTCTCCTCCTGAGAACCACTAGCAGACACTGGTCTGCCCTGTGCATGGAAGCAGCTGAGTGCTCCTCCCCCTTTTGTTTGCCACACCCTCAGAAGTCATTATATTTCCTCAACCATGCAGCTGCCTGGGAACAGACAGCGGGTTGTCATGCCCAGACTGACTTTCTTCCCATGGCGGGAGAAAGCTGCCAGTATAAGAAAATACCTGCTCTTCCAAGAGACCACCGCAGGTTTATCCCAGAGCCGTTTAAAGTTCTTGTACTGTTCAGCAAGTCAGAATTTTAACATTTTTAAACTAAATTTTAGTTATTTTTATGCTTTGGTGAAGACTGAAGGAAATCAGTTATATTACACCTTTATTACCATCATTGTTTTCAGAACTAGTTCTTTCTTATGCCAACAGGTAAGATTCCCAGACTTCCGTGAGTTGGGAAAATATATACTACCTGGAAAATATTTTGGTTTCATTAAAGACAGAATAAATTGAAAAACTTATTTGTAATCAAAGAAAAGAGTAAATTTTTACCGACCACAAAAATAAATTGTGGTGTTTTATCTCCATGCTTTCATTTGACCCTGTACATTTGTCAAGTTGCTGGAGGCATAATGAGCTCAAAAGTTGTGCTCAGTCAGACACCAGATTCCTTAGGCCCCTTTCCCACTTTAAGGGGTAGCTCTGTGAGTTCCTACTTGACTGCAAGAAACAATTTAAAATTTCATGTGTTAACACCTGACATTTACCCTCTTGCTGTAGGATGTTTTGAGTTTATTTTGAAAGAAAGTATAATAATACTCAAGAAATTACATGCCCTTTGTGTTACTCATAGCTAAGTGAAATGTTGCTGATTACCTAGTTTAAGCCAGGCTATGTTAGTAGACAATGTGATACAGAGATGAAAGGCACAGTTCTTGGCTTTGGGGAGTTGAAGTTAGCTAGTGGAGGAGGCTGATGGGTAAACCAACAATTCAGGGTACAAGAAAGTTGCTGAGATAGGTGTGCCTGCAGGGGCTGCAGGGGCTCTGCTCAGATGTGGACTGTGGGTGCAGATGTCCTGGCAAAGGTTCCTGCAGAGGGTCCCGCTGGGCGTGTGGTATGAACTCCAGCTAACCAAGTAGAGCAGTAAGGAGACTGTTCCAGAGAGAAGGAGCAGTGTGAACAGTGGTGCAGACATGAATCTTCATGACATTTGGGGGGTGGGGTGGTAGTGGAGATGGGCAAAAGGGGGAGAGAATGACAGGTAACAAACCGTATGTAGAATGTATCAAACTTGAACTATAATAATTGTTAATGGCTGTTTTCTGTT
>NW_017732603.1:336488-340691 GCF_001890085.2 Hipposideros armiger
GAGAATGAGTTCCTCCGTAGGACCCGCAGCACTTCCAGACTAATTTCTAGAGCCTTTTTACTGTAAAAATCTTCAAGTTCACTATTTTTCTACACTCCTCTCTTTCCCAGTCTTATGAAAACGCACCCTTGTCTCCAGTGGTCATCTTTGTCATTAGTATTTTAACTGAAGAGGAATACTTGTACATACACCTGCAAGACATAAAAAGAAAGGATTCTTGATACCTGCACTGTTCTGTGGCTGGGGCATCCTCCTGTTGCCAGTAGGCAGGACTGCCATCCATTCTGACTGTGGTTGGAGGCCTCACCTATGGGGCAGGTCAAGGGCACAGGCTGTGCTGAAGTCAGGCTCCTGGGTTCACATTCCAGCTCAATCTGGGGCAAGTCCTGGAACTTCTCGGTGCCTCAGTTAGTCATCTCTAAAACGGGATCATGATAAAACTTACCCCTATAAAGGACTTAGACCAGTGAGTCCCTATCAACTAGCATGCATCCTCTGGTCCCCCAAATGGCCCTTATGTAAAAGTGTAAGACTTTTTCTCTAAAGAAACTATTGTTCACACCACTGGTCCAGCACTGAAAGGGTAGGACAGTATTTTAAGGGTTAAAAGACGAAGAGAAGAGTAGAACAAACCATATGGCAGGGTGAGCACTGGAGCAGAGTGCCCCCATTCCACACACGCACAAATTCACTTTAAGTTTCATGAATGACACAGTCGTGGGCGAGTGTGCCTTGCATACCCAGTGAGCCCCACTGCTGAGCGACGCATTGCTGCCGTTGCTTTGAATTTCATGCCTGGTGGCTCCCTTTTTTTCCTTTCCCTTCTGGTTTTATACAGTCATTGAAGAAAATTAACAGGGAATTGGACCCTATTCAATTCATAGGGATGGACTGAGTACCATCTAACAATAGTACTATTTATTCTAAGATGCAAATTCTTCCCCGAGCGGACACATTGACTCAGTTCTTAACCCTGGCCAGCCTTGCCTCCAGCACAGAGCTCCCATTGAGGTGCGGGGGCTCTTAGCAGGGAGGACCGGCCCAGCTGCACATGACATCCAGCCTGGTGGGTTGTCACATCGGTTCCATGTGGCCGACAGTGGGAAACGCTTGGGCTGGCTCTTGGGCACGTCTGCCGTGACAGGAAGTTCACAGGCCGCATCCACTGTAGCATGTCAGGAACTTGCAGAGAACGGTCTGCTGTAGGAACTCATGCTCTGCTAGTTCCCTAGGAGGAGGCATCATTACTACACTGTGGAACAGCTCGATGTGGCATTTAACAGAGAACTTCCTTGCATTTTGCTGCAGCCAGAGTAGGTTGGAAGTCAAGGTCTGGGAACATCAGGTCTCAGAGCACCTAGAAGTGTGGCTGAACCTACCTGCCTTGTGTCTGCCAGATCCAAAGTTGGTTTCACTGTTTGTCCCACTAAGGAAATAAAATGGAAGCTAGACAGCCACCCTCTTAGGGATGCGCTCCCCGAGTTCCCAGCTTTTGTGCACTGAGGGCTTCCTCGCTCTCTGAGTGTTCTTCCTCCTCCTCCTCCTCGCTCTTGTCTCCAATAGTACTAAAAACTACGGATGATGAAAGGAGGCCTGTGGGAGTTGCCTTACTTCTCCAGCCTTCCGCCTTTTAGTCAAGGTTTTCTTAAAACTGTGTCTCTTAAGAGACCGTCCTTATGTTCAGGACAGATTCGTTGTCTCATATTTAAGGTGTGTATTTAAGGTGTGTTCATTGTCCTGTGCATTAATTGATTTTTGTAATTTAAACCCCTTGAGTTGCTTTACATCATGAGTGTTCTAGAGCCACACTGTCTAGGTGTGTACTTGTCACACCAGACCAGGTCCTGAGCAAGTTATTTACATCTCAGCTTTTTATCTCTGAAATGGGGGTAATAAGAGCAGTACTTCCTCAGACAGAGGGTGAAGGAGTTAATTCATGGGAGGTGTGTTTAATACGGTGATTTTCACTATAATGCCTCAGATTATTCAAGTTTAGCCAATACTTGGGTTAAATTTTGCCTGAAGGAGTCTTCACATAGCAAAAACCCATCATTTTTCCCATCATAGTAAGTACAGTAATTTAATCCATGAAGCATCAGCAGGGAGTTTGAGGTGGTCTTGAGATTATCTAATGACTCTTAAGGTTATTATCTACAAAATCGAGTCCTATTGTTTCATTCATTCATTCATTCATTGTCCCTTGTTCACTTTTTCTTTGTAACTCCTAGAGAGCTATGAACAGGGAGGTGGTTTAAAGCACATACACACAAATTGTTGGGAGGGAAAGGTGAAAGAAGGTATATCATAGGCAGGGACTTAGACAGGAGCCCCCTGCAGCCATGGGTGGAACCCGGTAGGCAGTGAGCCCACAATTAAATGATCAACTCCACTGATAATGAAGGGACAGAGAACCTAGTTTTATGGAAAACTAGCAGGAAAGCTCGTACTGTGCATATTCACCAAGTAAAGGGCTCTGGGGCAGAGACCCACAGTTGCTTGTGGCTTTCATAGACTTATTGGTGCTGTGTCCCTAGAGGTGTTAATACCCACGTGAAATCAAGAAATCATGGGGCCCTGGAAAAAATGGCGGCGGTGAGGAGGGCTCCCTGAGTTCTTCCTTGCAAACCACAGCAATTTGAGCAGCTGGAGCANGAGGGTGAAGGAGTTAATTCATGGGAGGTGTGTTTAATACGGTGATTTTCACTATAATGCCTCAGATTATTCAAGTTTAGCCAATACTTGGGTTAAATTTTGCCTGAAGGAGTCTTCACATAGCAAAAACCCATCATTTTTCCCATCATAGTAAGTACAGTAATTTAATCCATGAAGCATCAGCAGGGAGTTTGAGGTGGTCTTGAGATTATCTAATGACTCTTAAGGTTATTATCTACAAAATCGAGTCCTATTGTTTCATTCATTCATTCATTCATTGTCCCTTGTTCACTTTTTCTTTGTAACTCCTAGAGAGCTATGAACAGGGAGGTGGTTTAAAGCACATACACACAAATTGTTGGGAGGGAAAGGTGAAAGAAGGTATATCATAGGCAGGGACTTAGACAGGAGCCCCCTGCAGCCATGGGTGGAACCCGGTACGCAGTGAGCCCACAATTAAATGATCAACTCCACTGATAATGAAGGGACAGAGAACCTAGTTTTATGGAAAACTAGCAGGAAAGCTCGTACTGTGCATATTCACCAAGTAAAGGGCTCTGGGGCAGAGACCCACAGTTGCTTGTGGCTTTCATAGACTTATTGGTGCTGTGTCCCTAGAGGTGTTAATACCCACGTGAAATCAAGAAATCATGGGGCCCTGGAAAAAATGGCGGCGGTGAGGAGGGCTCCCTGAGTTCTTCCTTGCAAACCACAGCAATTTGAGCAGCTGGAGCAAAGAAAACAAATCTCTACGAAGCACGCTGAGCAGTGAAGGGACTCCCACGCCGAGTACTTAAAGGTGGGCAGACCGGGCGGGTGGGGAAGAGGGAGGTGAGGCACGTGGAGACACAAACTGCTCCCGCGGCTGCTGAGACTGGGGATCTCAGAGAGCAGATCGGAGAGTCCCCACGGCTCGCTCCCTACTCCTCCAGCCCGTGCTAAGGCAGAATCCTCAGCCTGCGAGGAGCGGAACAGAGAGAGGAGGGCGTGAGCGGAGGCACATCCGTCTGTGCCCGCGGCTGCGGAGCTGAGGGAATCCAGGACAAGGCAGAGTGTTTTGCAGCATCTGGACGGGCTCAGCCTCTGGTGCTGACCATCCTCGCCCAGAGTCCGACAGGAGCCCCAGGGCGCGCAGTTTCTGAGGCAGAAATCTCAAACCGGGCAGCAGGAGAAAGAGGGAAGCGAGAAGCGTGGAGACGCAGCCCACACCCCACAGCTGTGGAGACACGAGCTGCTTAGCCAGGGGGTGTCTGGCGTTGGAGGGGGCTTTTTCTCTTTTTCCTATTTTTTTCTTTTTTTCTTTTTTCCCCTTTTCTCTCAGATAGGAAATACAAACTGCATAGATAAGTGCACACTCCCACCCTCCCTCAGAAACCTTGGCCCCCTCCCTGCCAGAGCCTGAGACTGACTCCTGAAGAGAGGAGTAAGTCAAAACAAAGGTGCTTCGACTCCCTGGGGGTTGAGTAATTTACACGAGAAAAGGCTGCAGGTGGGAGCAGAACAGCTTTGCTTGCTGAGGCACAGGAAGGACTACCAGCAGCTCTGAAAACT
>NW_017732604.1:0-5469 GCF_001890085.2 Hipposideros armiger
AAAGAGAGAAAAAAATATATATATAAATATATATATATATCTACACCCCCATATATATCCACATATATGCACCTTTATGTATGCCTATATGAAAAAACTAAAATTCCTAATAAAATAGAAAAATCCAAAAACAACCAATGCAAGCAATCAATGGGAAACAAAAAACAAGACCCCAGAACATCCAAGAGAACCCATTTAACAATACCAATATAACCTATCGAAAGAAGCCCCAACTAAAAACAATCAAAATAAAAAACAAAACAAAAAAACAAAAAACAAACAAACAAAAAAACAAGCAAAAAACAAAACCAAAACAAAATAAAAACCAAAAAAGGAGAATAAACAAGAGATAATCAGTTTCAATCTTGGCTGAAGTCCGCCAAGCTCTCCCCAGGTTTTCTTCTACAATACATACAACTGTGTGTCTTGTGGGGGTAGAGCTAACCGCCTTAATATAGGTCTATTTAAGATGAGTGGAGTAATGAGGTATGATTGGTAGTTTTTTTACAGTCAGTGTTATTTCTGCTCCTGTCTGTCCAGAGGTACTCAGATTCCTGCGGGAGGACTGGATATGCGACTTCGGGTGCTCTTTCCACTGGGACTGTTGGAGGGTGGGGGATGGGGTTTTCAGAGCTGCAGAAAGGCCATCCTGTGCCACCTGCGGCCTTTTCTGATGTAAATTACTCAACCTCCAGGGAGTTGAAGCACCTTTGTTTTTGCTTATTTCTCTCTTCAGAAGTCAGTTTCCAGTTCTGGCCGGGTGGGGGACAAGGATTCTAAGGGAGGGTGGGAGTGTGCACTTTTCTATGCAGTTTATCTTCCCTATCTGAAAAAAGGGGACAAAAAGAAAAAGAGAAGAAAGAAAGAAAAAAAAATGTTCCTTCCAACCAGGCACCTCTTCTCCTCCCTGGTTGAGATTTCTGCCCCAGCCACCGCGCCCTGTGAATCCTGATGAACACCGGGCAGAACGGTCAGCACCAGAGGCTGAGCGCGTCCAGATGTTGCAAAAACAGTCTGCCTTGTCCTGGATTCCCGGAGCTCCGCAGCCGCGCAAGCAGACAGACTATCCCCCGTTCTGCTTCGCGAACTGCCCGAGGATTCGGGCTGGAGGACAGGCAAGGGAAGTTTCCGATCTGCTGAGATCCCCGGACTCAGCAGCCCGGTCGCCGCCTGTGTCTCCCCGCGCCTCGCCTCCCAATTCCCAAACCTGCCGGGTCTGCCCACCTCCAACTAGTCCGCGTGGGAGTCCCTTTGCTGCTCAGCGTGTCCGCAGAGTTGTGTTTTCGCTGCCAAAATTGCCGTGGGTTGCGAGAACAAACTCAGAGTGACTTCCTCACCGCGGCCATTTTTTCTCTCTGAGTATTCTTTAAAGAGATGGAAAGAGAATCTCAGTGTTACTGGTGAAAAAAATACTAATTTCCAGGTCCTAATACATTCCCAGTATGTGATTCTGTCTGTCTCTGTGACATTGTAGATACTGAAATAGTCTAAGAAGTTTTAACTGTGGCATGGTTGCTCTTAAATGAAAAATTGTGTGTAGTGAACAAGCTCAGGAATTTAGAGTCACGTGTACCAGGTACCCAATTCTGCCTCAACTGTACTGATCATGGGTGTTTGACTGTAATTTACCTCAATGAAAATAAAAATACAAGTATATATGTGAATATATGTGCAATATCAGTGTCAGACAATGTGCTTAGTCAAATGTTTCATACTTAGGAGGGAAATGAGGCTCAGAGACCAAATCACAAGCTCAGTGTGGTCCTCTTGGTAGACAGGAGAACTGGGATTCAAGTTCTAATTATATTTACTCCAACACTGAAAAGCCTGTTCATCTAAACATGCTGCCATATGTCCCGAGAATAGAACCTTTTCAAAACCACTAACCAGCTGTAGGATTTTCAAGCAACCTTTCCTCTTTAGGGCCTCTGTTTCCTTGTAATCAAGGTGTGTTTCCATGTAATCAAGGTGTGTTTTACCCCAATGAAGGACCCCTTCTCACATGTACCTGATACTTTAGGTACAAATTTGAGTAAGATAGTGTCTGATGCTTAATGTTAGTGGAAAGGACTAAGAAGGGCCAGGGAGTTGCCAAAAGGAATTTACTATACCTTTAAGTCCTATCAAATCTAGTGCTCAGCAATATCCAGAAATTTTCCAGAACTGCTTTTTCTGAATTATTCATTTTCCCAATTTGTCTTGGACACCAGGACAGGCCAAGCTGTCTCACTGTTGGGGATGAATGACAGAGGGGTTGCCTGCAAATCTGCAGTAACGACTGTGAACAGTGACTTCCTTCATTGTTGCTTTCAGGGCAGAATTGTGGGCCTAGGTTTCCTCAAACAATGGTCTTTAATATCTGTGACCTTGAGGGATGACTTTGTGGCTTTGAACTTCGTTTGTAAAGTCAAAAATCAAGCAAGCAAATTTTCTAAACAAAAAAGTGATTTGCTTAGGGAATTTGTAAAAGGAACCTGTGCATCCTGTGGTAGGTATTTTGCATCTTCAAGTAAAGTGCATGTAAATTGTATCACATCTTGCTTCAGTTTAGCAGCTTACTCAGTTTATTTTTTCTGTCAACATCTCAAGAGGAACTGTGAACAGAGACTCCTGCGTCCCTTGTGGGGAAATGTCCCAAGGGTATTGTAGTGTAAGACTTAAAATTGACACCATGTGCCTCCTTGGTCTCTGGTAAATTGAGGAGGGTCTCCAAAGGCCAAACTATAAGTCCCCTTCCCCACTTTGCTCCATGGAAAAGGTCCCCTAAGCTTCTTATTGAATGGGTCAAATGCAGTTCCGACTTCTCCCTGAGTAGCAGGTGATAGTTTCCTGTCAGCTTATGGAATTACTTAAACAAGCTAACTACACCCTCCACTGAAACCAGGGGTCACCCAACCCTATTCATACTACACAGCCTGCCTCCCACAGTCCCTGGTTATTTACTATGTTCCCAAGAGCAATCCCCATGTGGCCCAGTGTGGAAAGTGGTGTCCTCCTTCCCCAGGGTGTGAATGTAGGTGACTGATAAACTGTTGTCAATTGCATCTGTCCAGTGCCTGGAATCATGCTTTTGGCCATTTCCATAACCCTATGATGGGAGTATCCCTTTACTAATGGAGTGAAGAGGAGGTGAGCAAGACAGGTATTTTCCATACTAAAATAACTTAACTGACTCTACCCTTTAAGACAAGCTAGAATGTTTACATTTGAAATGAGGGTGATGTGTTATATGACGGCTGGGTCCCAAGTTAAGAAACAAATCCCTGATGGTCAAATTATGATTTACCAAACTGCATTTCAATATTGTATAACCCAAGCTTCATGTCATTTAATGACTGTTTTCCTGGCTTTAGTTATTTTAAGAAAAATAGCAGGGCTCAGGGTTTTACTCAATAGCTTTGACAAACACATAATAAATGTAAGATTCAGAATCAATTGTGTAGTTAATTGATTCTCATTTGACTGTAACACATTTTAGTTCAAATACATTTGTCAAGTTGTAACTTCAGTTATTGTGTCCAATAAGCGAGTTGTTTTTCTTAATGGTAAGTTAGGCCCAATTAAATCAATTTTTTAAAAATAGGAAAAGTTGGGCAAGCACCCCGCTGACCTGTTTAAATTTTTTCTCTGAAAGTCTTTGAAAGATAAAGGCAGTGCACCCTGGTAGTAGAAACAAGTTGATATCTCTTCTGAAGCTCTTGCTTCGTCCTTAGAAAATGATGGACACATTTTGGGTCTTTATAGTGCAGCCGTATTAATTATATATTGCTGTGTAACAAATTACCCCAAAACTGAGCAGCTTAAACCAACCAATATTTATTATCTCACAATTTCTGTAGGACAGGAATCTGGGTGTGACTTACTGGGTGGTTGTCCGTCCCCGGTGGTAATGAAGCTGTCAGTCTGGGTCCTAGTCATCTGAAAACTGGATCCACTTCCAACCTCACCATATGGTTGCTGGCAGGCTTCAGTCTTTGGGGGCTGCTGGTATGAGGGCCTCCCCTCCTTGCCATGCCACATGAGGCTCTCCATAGGGCAGCTCATAACCAGGCTGCTAGCTTTTCCCATGAGAAAGAGAGCGAGGCAGTCCCAGAAGTATAACCTAACCCCAGAAGTGAAATCCTACCACTTTTGCCATATTTCATTCCTTAGACGTGGATCATTAGATTCAGCCCACACTCAGGGGAAGAGGATTCTGGGAGTATAACTACCAGGAAGTGGGGACTATTAGGGGTCATTCCTGGAGGCTGTCTACTATGGCATACGTTGCAGATATACATGGCATGCACCATTCTAGTACTCGTGATGGCATCCTACCTCAAGAACCTGCCACTCTTCTAGGGCTTTCTCTGGCCGCCGGAGCATGCGTGGCTCACAGGTGGGACAGACCAGAATTGCTAGGGAGTTGATGCTTACAGGAATAGGACTTAATTAGTAAATAATGAAAGCAGTTGAATAAGTACCTAAGAACTCTGAGGCCACGCTGCTTCCCCTGTGTCCCCCGGGGGCACTGAACTCTAATTGCCCACCCGGTAACATGGTAATGAAAGCACCCTTTACTAGCTTTCTTCCTGACTGTATTTCACTTCTACTCTCTTTTATTGGTTTTTCCTGGAATCACCTGTTAAGTTATGTAAGTCTAGTCCTTCTTTGATAGACTTCTTCTGAGAGAACTATGAAAATCTTAAACATTAAACATTTGTAACACATTACAGCAATACCAGAAGAAATTTCCAAATGTCAAGGAATTACACAGTTGTGTAAATTGTTAATTCTTTCATTTAACAATTGCTTATTGAACAACTGCCACATACATACATACTGCTATGCACTAGGCATCACAAATTTTAAAAAGTCAATTTTTACACTTCATAGGCTGCTTTGAAATGAAGAAAGAATGGAAAATTTTATTTATTCTTAGTTCTCATGTTAGTTGCAGGCTTGGGAGAAAAATCTATAGGCTGATAATGTTCTTATATTCACTATTAGTTTTAATTTTGTAGGCTATCTATCTGGTGTGTGTGTGTGTGTGTGTGTATGTGTGTGTGTGTGTGTGTGTGTGTGTGTGTGTGTATCTTTGTGCCACTTAGCATACATTTTAACAGAAATGCCTGCAGCATAAATTTTTTTTTTTGAACAGTTATTTGTTAGTCTCAGCTTTCATGTGCATCCTCCCCAGGGTCCAATCTATTCCAATCCCTGGAAATTTACTAGGAAAAAAGCAATCAAGATAAACATTAAGATCATCATGCCCAGGGCCGGCCAAGTGGCGTGATTGTTAAGAACTCGCTTGAGATGCCAGAGGGCCCCGGTTCGGATCCCACATATGAGGGCCAGTGACACTGCCCTCCGCAGCTGAGATGTTGAACAACAGCTTAACCTGGAGCTGGGCTGCCATGAGTCGCCGGCGACGGCGTGGGCTGCAGTCCCTGTGGCAGTGGATTGCCATGGGCTACCGTGTGTGGCCAG
>NW_017732604.1:5614-38260 GCF_001890085.2 Hipposideros armiger
CGACAGCAACTTGTCTGTTCCCCTTCCCCCAACTCCCCAGCACTGTTCCCATCCCCCCAATTCCCCAATAAAAAAATCTTTAAAAAAAAAAAGGTCACCATGCCCAGCAGTCTTTCTACCAAATCTGTCACCATATGGAAAACTGGTCATGGCCAGTCATGTAGCGGGGAGCTCTAGAAATAAAGTGAATAATAAAGAAATGGATGGATGGTCCCTAGCCTCAACCTAAAAAAAACAAGTAACTCAACCTAGAATGTTCTTCAGTTCTTCTGGAGGCAGGAAGTCCAGCTTTAAAGCTTCCTACATCTTAAATGAGGATGACAATGAGGAATTATGTGGTGGGAATCCTCTTGAGTAACATAACATAATTTGAGCCACATTTCAAGGAAAGCAGTTGTCTCTGACAAACTATCATCTCTAACATAGAATCTTCTGAATAAGAAGTTCCTCTTTTTTGGAAAATTTCCCCCAAATATCCCACACCTCTTATTCAATTCAAGAGGTGCTCATGATCACCATGCTTGTAAACTCAAAAGAAAATAAGTAAATATAAAATCTCAATAAGAACTACGTAATAATTCTAGCAGTATGACGTATTTCCCTTTGGCAAAATCTCAGCCCGTGTCAAGCTAGCTGTTGTGAGACTTGGAATTTCCATAGTGACATGCGTGCTAGAAACACTGAACAGGCTCTTTGTGGAATGGAGAATGTCTGCTTTCTCACACTTGCTTGACTCGGAATGGCTGAAAGGATTTTCCTCTGGGTGTTTTGAAAGCATCTGCCCTTCAGCTGAGATAGAGAGTAAGACATTCCAATTTGAAGAGCAGTTGTTTGTTGGAAGTGGCAGAGCCTCAGCTATTGTGAAATTGCTTTTCACCTGTACTTGATGTCTTTACAAAAAAGATGGCTTGTGTGTGACTACTCTCAGATTCATTCAAGGTTATTTTACCTGCTTTGCAAAGCATTTCAAAGGTGGAACAAGGAGCCAAAAAGGGAAGGGACTACTCATGACTGTTTCTGAGAAGAGTGGTGACCAATTATTGTAGGGAAATTATAAACTTTGGAATGTGACACTTTTGGATTAGAAACACAATTGGGCCAGTTCACACCTGCATGGCTTTAGCAATTCCCTCATATTTGCCCAGTGTCAATTTCCTCATCTGTTAAATGGCGATAAAGATACCAACTTCTCAGGGTTGAGAATTAAATAGTGAACGTGTGTGGAAAGGCAGTCTATAAACTTTCCTTCCACAGGAGAAGCTGTCTCTTCAGATCTTTATTCATTTAGAAGGGATTTCAACTAAACTGGGAAATGCCATCCTGTAGGTGGCCCATCATAGTATATATAGCAGTCTTGAAAAAATTTTTCAAAACATCTAAAGACTATTTACTTGACCCAGTGTATGAAGAGTAGATTCACAATGGAGAATGACTTTTAGAAAAAGGAGATTCTTCATGTCATCCTCAAAGTTTTCTGATTTCTACATGATGAGTCACAAGAAATCTTGTGATTTCTTATGATTTGGACTTTACATCTCAAGCCAATTTTAACCCCTGGGGACTTGAGTGATCACCTGCTCCGTTTGTCTTTCTGACTCCATCCCTTCTTCTTCTGGTAATGGCAGCTCAGTTTTATTTTGGGGACTCATTTCGCCCCCATCCTCAGATCATGGAGCTCAAGTGAGGTTTGCTCCATTCCACTGCCCCTGGGCGAGGAGAAGTGACTCAGGCTTGGTTATCATCAAGAGCCACAATGATTAGTTGAGAGATGATTAGGTAAAAATTTTAGCCCAGTGTGAGTTGGAACTGCTGGGAAAAGATTCTCATTCCAAGTAAAAAGTAAGCTGCTAATGAGTACTCAGGTTCTTGTTTATACAAGTTGAGATTTTGGACTCAGCTATGGCCGAACCTCCTGTACTTCCAAATTATGTGAGGCTAGAAGTTTCTGCTTTATTAATTTTATTTTTGTTATACTTTTTACTTAAACTGTTTAAGCTGAGTTTCTCTTGATTACAACAAAAAGATTATTGTCTACTACCTGGATGATAATAATGATACCATATAAAATTTGTTGAGCACTTATTATGTGCCAGACATTGTCTAAGCACTTAACAAGCTTTATATTTTGTTTACTGTTTACAAATCCTATGAACTAAGAACTAATATTAGTCCCATTTTACAGGTGAGAGAAATGAGGTGAGATGTTTTTAAGAAAATGTTCTGTGTCTACACAGTTAGTAAGTGTTAGAGCCAGAATTTGAACCCAGGTCTGTCTGATTTCAGAGTCATGCTCTTAAACTCAACATTATAATTCATGAAAAGGAGAAAATGTCTTCACGTAATGGATAATAAACAGTTGGCATTAATGTATTTATCCAGGATGTAAAGAATTACTCCAAAACGCATCTTTTTCTATCCTAAGGGTGATCCCTAATTTTAATCTTTTGAGTTCTTCACCTAGGATGGCCTTCTGGAAAGAATCCTGGCTAACGGAATTAGAATGCTGGCAACTATAGATTTCAGTTAACATATGAAGAGGGAGAAAATTATTCTAGCCAAAGACCTTCTTTGGACTTTGGCATTCTCTTATGTCTGTGAAAAGGGAAAGTGGAGGAGAGTGGAGGTGGAGTAATTATGGGAAGATGTGGGCAGCTTGTTGAATTTTAGTGGTTTAAAAGCATTTGCTTTATATTATTTGGACTAATTGAAATGAAAGGTTCGAGGCTCCTGAGAGTTGACTCATTCTGTCAATCTAATATAGATGAATCAAGTTCATTTGGTTGACAGTCTGTACCAAATTCCTCATTGTTGGCTGACAGCCTCAGAAAGATCTGTTCATTTTTATGTTTCAGTGAGTCATTCCACACACATTGCCCGCATTGGTTCGCTGAGGGAGGTGGCAGGAGGCTGGAAGGTTTCACATTGAGAGTAGAGGGCTTGGAAGTTCACTGGGAAACAGGAAGCCGTCAGCAACACTTTTATCCAGAACAAATTTGTGGCTCAGGATCCTAGCTTTCATTCCTGAGCTTCATGTTGATTAGCATGTACATAATACTCTTGGGACAATGATACAAATCACTTGGTCTCCAGAAGTCAAAGAAAATAGATTTCTTTTGTTATAAATCCAGTTGATTGGTCTCAACAGTTTGTTATATTTTGTTACAAATCCAGCTGATTGGTTTCAACAGCATGTCATTTTTTGAGACCAATCAGTTGGATTTATAAAAAAAGAAACCTATTTTCTTTGACTTCTGAAAACCATGTGATTTGTATCATTGTCCCAAGAGTACCTGTGTGTATATGTGCACGTGTGTGTCTGTGTATGCATGCATATGTATGTGTATACTTCCCCTCACCACACGCACATACACACAACACAGTTTCTTCACCAAAGGCAGTTGGGCACACTGAAAAATAAGTGCTGCGGAATCAGGCAGCTCTGGGTTTAAATCACAGCTCTGCCATGTGTTATCTGGCTTTAGGCCACTTCAACCCTTGGAGGCTCAGTTACCTTCTTTTTAAAATGGGGATAATCTTTACCTTTCATACATTTTTGTGAAAATTAGAAATAGTGTATTCTAAATGCCAAACACACAGTGGGCATTTAGTAAAGCAGTAACTCATGGTCTTTAGAATCTGAGAGGTCCGTTGTTATTTCTGACTCTGCCATTTACTAGTAGTTCCAAGTTATCAAGTTACTTAGCTTCTGTCGCTCTTTGTTTCCAGATTTATAAAATGGGGTAGTGATACTCTATAGGGTTATTATGGGATTAAATAAGTGATGCATTATTAACTATAACTGCCAGTAATTATGAATCCCTTTAAATGTGCTAAGCCCTTATATAATGCACAAAAAGCATTTGATATAGCTCCTAACACATAGTAAACAATGAATACAAATTAGATTTTATTAGTTAAATAATAGAAATTGCTATTATTTAACAATTTCAACCTACAAAAATGGCAATTTCATACAGTTCAACTGAATGTTATTGTTCCTAAAGCAGCTATAATTGTTGCCAAGAGTCTATGTCTAGGAATCCAGTAGCCTAGATGCTCTTGTTTTGTTTAAGCACTACAAACTTGAGATTAGTTTCTACCTTTCCTTTTAGGGCTTTGGGCAGTGATTGATTGAACTTCACAGGAATCTAATTCACCAAGTTCCTGTGAACTCTTTATGAGTTTAAGAAGCCAGATCTCCCTCCTAGTGTTACAAAGTTGGGCAAATAACCTTAGAAAAAGAATGGCTAGGCTTGAAAGAATATATATGAGGCCTGACAACTAAGTTCGAGAACTTGTTGCAACGATGTTGCTAATTGTTTTTGATATCAGAGGGATTATTCATTACGAATTTGTACCAACTGGACAAACAGTTAACCAAGTTTAACTGTTTTTAACCAAGTGCTGAAAAGGCTGTATGAAAATATTAAGACGACCTGAACTTTTCATCAACAATTCATGGCTCTTGTATCATGACAATGCACCAGCTCACATGGCACTGTGAGGGAGTTTTTAGCCAGTAAACAAATAACTGTATTGGAACACCCTCCTACTCACCTAACCTGGCCCGCAATGACTTCTTTCTTTACCCAAAGATAAGGGAAATAGTGAAAGGAAGACATTTTTATGACATTCAGGACATCAAGGGTAATATGATAACATATCTGATGGCCATTCCAGAAAAAGAGTTCCAAAATTGCTTTGAAGGGTAAACTAGGTGCTGGCACCAATGCATAGCTTCCCAAGGGGAGTATTTTGAAGGTGACCATAGTGATATTCAGCAATGAGGTATGTAGCACTTTTTCTAGGATGAATTTATGAACTTAATTGTCAGAGCTGCTGCCCAGTAATGTTAGCTCATGCTTCTTTCGCATGATACTCAGATTCCTGATTGCAAGAGTTCCTAGACTTTGTTCTGCATTGAGAAAATTCATGACACTGTGCTTTGACTTTTTAAGCTTGCAGTGAATTCTCTTTGGTTGAGTATGATCTTGAAAGTGTCCATTGGAAAAGCAGTATTGATGTTGGAGATCAATTCTTTCTTTCTGATAACATCCCATTATTATTCAATTTAGGCCTACTCTGAACTCAAAAATAGAATTGTCAGGACTCTAGGAGACCAGGCAAGAGTTGACGGCTGCGTTAAATTTGAGGGGCCTACTGGACATCAAAGGGGAAATGTCAAGGAAGCAGTTGAAGATATAATTTGGGAGTTCAAGGTGTAAGTCCGTGCAGGTGATTTATTGATCACCACTCTATGTTCTCCATTATGCTATATTCTGGGAGGGAAACAAAAGAGAGGAAGTTGGAGAAAACTTTGATAAAGAGTGAAATAATGGGAAAAGAAAACCAAGAGATTAAGAGTCTGAGGACAAGAAGATACAAGGGAGAAATAAAGGAGCCTTATACAACGTGCAACACATTGTTCTGTGTACTTTTCCACACAATAGGTTATGTAATGCTCACCAAAACCAATATTACTCTGGAGATTACTAAGACTCATGGAGTTTAAGTAACTTATATCAGTATCACAGCTAGTTATGTGCAGAGCTGAGACTCCAAACAAAATCTATCTGACCCTAAAGTCTGTGTTCAGAATGAATAAGATATTTATTCTTCTTTGTCAGTGAAACAATATAATTTGTTAACAATGGGCAAGGAAAAGGCTTAAGAAAGACACAGGTTTTGCCTGGCCTGCAAGACGCCTGTCTGTGGAGCACCATCCACTGGAGGTCATGCGCTTTGTGTCTGCAGAAAACACACCTTGTTTGGGGTACTTGGGGGTAAGAAATGAAAAGAAGACAACAGTTCAAAATAGTGTCTCTTGTTAAGAATTGGAAGCACAGATTTTTTTTTATTACACCTCTATATGCTATATTAATTATTTTTGTTTGGTTCCTATAAACAGTCCTTACACTTCCATTGAGGATTTTTTGATAGGCATATGAATTAAAATTGTCCTTCCACTCATCCT
The DNA here is from genome assembly GCF_001890085.2 of Hipposideros armiger. Taxonomy (NCBI): domain Eukaryota; kingdom Metazoa; phylum Chordata; class Mammalia; order Chiroptera; family Hipposideridae; genus Hipposideros; species Hipposideros armiger. Next base: position 11,589 of record NW_017732604.1, read on the forward strand.
ATGGAGTCAAGTATGGCTCATATTTAGTTGCACCAATTCTTAACACATTGGCACCTTTTGTTCTGACTCTTCAGCAATTTTACTCCAGGCATTTATTGCCTTATGTAATTGGAATGTACAAGGCACAAAGGTTTTTCAGGCATAGTTGGATCTGGGAATTTAAATACTACTGTCAGGGACCCAGCTCTAGGCTACACATAAATCATTTGACTTCTTTTTTCAGACAGGTTTTATTATGCATATGACCATTAGAAGGTGCCTGGTATTGCACAGCATTCTTCTTTGCAGTTTCATATGATGATGGAGGAGGAAAGAGGCAATGTTTCCCTCATTAAGGAACGCTGATTTTCCCTGCTTGCATTACATGCCCATCTCTCCACCAATCACACAGGAAGATGATTGGCCTGATCTGGGTTATGTGCTTTCCCTTCCACGTATAAGGAAGACAAGCCCATGGGATTTACAACTAGTTCCACTGGTCCACTGGTACCAGATGGCAGGGGTCGGCAAGCTGCAGCTCGCGAGCCACATGCAGCTCTTTGGGTACATTCCGTCTCAAACGTTTGCCGACCCCTGGAAGGGCCAGTCCTGTCCTTCACAACAATTTAAAAATTACTCAAGGGCCTGCTGAGCAGTGCATTGGTTAAGAGCTGGCTTGGGACGCCAGCTTTGAGCAGCAGGGCCCTGGTCCGGATCCCACATGAGGGCCAGTGACACTACCCTTTACAGCTAAGATGGTGAACAACAGCTCGACCTGGAGCTGGGCTGCCGTGAGTCGTTGGTGATGGCGTAGGCTGCAGCCCCTGCTGCAGTGGGCTGCCATAAGCTACCATGAGTGGCTGGCAGCTGGTGTGAGCTGCCAAGAGCCGCCGTGAGCGGCCGTCCAATGGCCAGCTAGTGATCTGCCTCACCCGGAAAGAGCGCAATGATAATACCAACATGGGCCAGTGAAGCAACACCCTCCACAACTAGACTGAAGAACAAAATGACAGCAACTTGTCTGTTCCCCTTCCCCCGATTCCCCAACGCTGTTCCCCTCCCCCAATTCCCCAATAAAATCTTTAAAAAAATAAAAAAATAAAAATTATTCGAGAGCCATAGCTATATTTTTACATAATCACCATTATGTGAATAATATCCTTTAAAAATTTTATAAATGAAACTATTATAGTTTTATTTTCATTTTCAATTTTATTTCAGCGCCGCATGTACGTACCCAAGGAGCCCATGTGGCTCACGAGCTGCAGTTTGCTGACACCTGGCAGCTCTTCTGCCTCAAAAGTTTGCTACCCCTGCCATGTGGGGCTAGGGAGGGCAGTTTCCCAACATAAAGACAACAGAGATCTATTTCAGTGCTAAATTTGAATAGAGGCCACTGGGTTACTGTTGCTGTTACTAGCATTGCTGCTGTTTTTATTCTAGCCTGGAGCCGTATCTGAAGCCACAAATACACCTGAGATTAACAGCAGGTCCCTGGTATGATTATTGACTTATAAAGGGTCTTCTTTTCTCCCTCTTTTGATGAGAATTGCATGAACCCTGAGCTCCAAGTAGCTCTGCAATCAGTTTCTGAGATCTTATCAAAGCAATGACAAACCAATTTGGAATACAGGCCCACTGAAATGTTTGAACAGATTCAGTCCTTTCTATGACCTGATAATTCAACTTTCTTTTTAAACCTAAGGCCAGCTGTATGGAGCAGTCGTTCCTTTTCTTCTTACAGCTAGGAAAGCAAGCCTAGCTTTTTATATCTGCAGGATTTGGTGCCCTCATAATAATTGCTTTCTGATCATCCTTTTGTAGGTTTTCCTGTAAGACCAGCCAGCAAAACTGGTAGTTAACTTAGGACAGAATCTACAAACTTGACGTGCACAGTGCTCAAGAACTATAGAATTACAGCTCTCAGAATGAGCCTGAAAGTATTTTTGGTTTGGTGTGTAAAATGTTTTATTAATTTGATTTAGTAGCCAGTATTTTAAAAACAGGTGATTTCTAGAATTGTCATGGTGATCGGTTCATGAGGTGTATAGATGTCAAATCACTATGTTATACACCTAAAACTAACATAATATTGTATGTCAGCTATACTTTAATAGGAAGGAAAAAAGGAAAGAAAAACAAGTGATTTCTCTCTCTAACAAATAGATTTCTGGTTTACTGGAAGACGTGGCAGCACTGGCTCTGCATTCCCACATTCAGGAGTCAGTGGGAGCTGAATATCAGCTGCCCTTTCAGTTGGAACAGAGAGTAGTTATGAATGCATTCTGCTGCAGTAATAGAGGCTTAAACCATAGGGATGTTTTTTACTTGCTTAACAAGGAGTCTGGAGGTAGGCTTGTTTGGGCTTCGTTCAAGAGCATAACAATAATACCTTTCTATCGTTTGCTGCCATCCTCAATGCATTGGCTTTTCTTCTTCTTCTTCCCTATCATATTAGTAAGAAGGAAAAGAGGTCATTCAAGGGGGTGCTCCTTGCCCATTTGTCTCCTTTTTAAGGGAGGGGAAAATTTCCCAGAATCCACCTGGAAGTCTTTCCCTGGATCTCATTGGCCAGAGCTAGGTCACATGGTCACCTCTACCTGCTAACAAGGGATAGTTAGATACCATTATTTGTTTATACCAATCTGATTTATCACCTGGCATTGAGAACACTATGTCCTGGACAAAGTCAGGGTTGTGTAAGCAAGGAGAAAGGGTGTCAGGAATGGCTTCTGGTAGGCAGCCATCAGGGGCTGCCACGGGATTTGTGCTCTCTATCTTACCTCCTCACTCCCTGTGGTCTTACCTCTGGCCATCTTTGCTTATGTACTTTACCAGAAGGGTCTTTAGGTGTTTGTATTTGTGATTCCAGGGCCACAGTAACCTTCACCAGTTTTCTGGTTCTGATCCAGTTCTAGTAAACAAGAAATCTGATTTGTTAGATCAGGGAACCATGATTCTAATTCTCAATTGACCACACTCAACTGTGTGACCAGGGACATTGTGAACACTTTCTACAATTTTCTTAAATGTAAAATGAGGGTGTTTTATTAAATAATGTTAAGTGTCCCCAAACTAATATTAGTATCTGATATCTAGTAGTTGATGGAGAAAAACTTTGTTCCTTTAACTCTTAAAAGCATTGCAAAATTGTTTGTGAAAAAGAAATGTCTTCCTTGTATACATTAAAATATTGTTTTGGCGAAAGGCATTTTTTTTTCTATCTGGAACTATTCTGACCCCCATATAATTTCTTCTCTTTTTAAAAGCATGAGAGAGAGAGAGAGAGAGAGAGAGAGAGAGAGAGAGAGATTCTTTTGAGAGATTTGTTTTTGGTTTTGTTTTTTAAAAGCTTAGGGTCCTGGAATTGCCAAGTGGCATGTTGGTTAAGAGCTGGCTTGGGACGCCAGCTCTGAGCAGCAGAGCCCGGATTCAGATCCCACATGAGGGCCAGTGATGCTGCACCCTCTACAGCTAAGATGGTGAACAACAGCTCAACCTGGAGCTGGGCTGCCTTGAGTCGCCAGTGACGGCGTAGGCTGCAGCCCCTGCTGCAGAGGGCTGCCGAAAGCTACCATGAGTGGCTGGTGGCCAGCATGAGCTGCCGGCAACTGGTGTGTGCTGCCAAGAGCCACAGTGAGCAGCTGTCCAGTGGCTAGCGACCAATCTGTCTCACCGGAGAAAAGCTCAATGATAATACAAACATGAGCCAGTGAAGCAATGTCCTCCACAACTAGACTGAAGAACAAAAGGACAGCAACTTGTCTGTTCCCCTCCCCCAATTCCCCAAATAAAATCTTTTTAAAAAAAGGTTAGGGTCTAAGAGACAGTTTAGGATATAAAAGTTGTCAGTGAGAAAGGTGATATAATTAGAATAGATTTGTTTTTTAGGTTCCAAATAAATTTATTTGCTCTGATAATGAAAGTAAACATCTGAGATCTTATTTGGTGGCCATCAGTTATTTAATGTCAACATTTAGAAATGAGTTATTTCTTCAGTTACATCAAACATATTATTCATAAGACCATGTTATTTTCTCCTTTTATTGTTTTTAAATCTCGGTATCTGTTTAAAAATTTTCACATAGTCACATAATAAAAGTAATAATAGCTAATATACATTCAAGCAGCGAGTGCTTGCTGTATGCAGTACATACACAACAAATAGTTATCAATATAAAACAAATTAATTCAAGACAAGTAAAGAATGGGGTCTTGACCCTTCAACTGGCATAAATAAACACTTAGAGAGCTGGTGCAGCACAGTGGAAAACAGCGGCACTAGAATCAGATTGCCTGGGATTTGAATCTTATTTCTGCCACTTGCTAATTGTGTGTCTTCACGCCAACCAGTTAACTTTTTTACTAGAAGAATAATTCCCACCCCAGTAGGTTGTTTAAGAATGAAACCAAATCATGAATGTTAAGTCCTTAGTTTAGTGCCTGGCACAGGGTGAGGGCTCCATTGGTATCAGCTGTTGTTATTAATCTGTCAACTGTTGTTCAGTAATGCTGTATAAAAAATCATGCCGCAACTCAGTGGCTTGTAATAAGAAGCATTTCTTTTTCTTGCTCCTGGCCCTGAGGGTCAGCTGAAATGGTTCTGTGCTGTGCTGTGGGTTGACTGGACTTGGCTCAGGCAAGGCTATGAGCTGAGTTCAGTTCTTCTTATCCTCCTCAGATCAGTGCCTTCCTAGGGCTGTTCCTCTTCTGATGAATGGCAGGGATGTAAGAGAGCAAACCAAAGCATGACAACAAATGAGATATTTATATCACGCTCACATCCAATTGGATGAAATGAGTCATGTGGACAGGCCCGAAGTCAGTGAGGCAAGGAGTATTCCACTCAAAGTGGGGTAAGGGGAGGAAAGTAAATATTGGCTGAAAATAATCTCATCTATCACAATTTGAAAATTTGGCATCGAAGTAAAAGAGTATTTTCTTTAAGTGCCCACCTAACTATCCCAACTGCATTTCTTTTCACTTCACCATCACCCGTTCCATACCACAAATACATATTATGTGTCTTTTCCCCATGTGTTAATGGAATTTTGTTGCTTTTAATTAATTCACACTAAGGCAATATTAATAATGTGTTGCCGCCTCCCAGGAGTATTTGCATTTTAAATAAAATCTGCTGCACGGAGAATGGGTAAGCTCCGAAATGGAAGGAGTAATGCTGGTGTGTTTTGGTGCTGTGACATCTGGGTGTAGGAGCAGGGATATCTGTGGATCGACACCTTCATCATTGAAACTCACGGCAGTGGGAAGATCCAGCACTAGATCAAGCAGAGCTTCACTGTTAGAAAGCTGCTCCTTGTAGTGTTGCCAAAGCAGGAAAGTGCTTACTAGTAAACTTCCTTCTGGCTAAATCTCCTGGGCCTCTTGGGCTGAGAGGAGTCCTTGGGAGGAATATTTATTTGACATCTTTTGGTTCCTTATTTAATTGGAGTCACATATCTTCCCTGAATCCAGTTATAAACTGCACCACATTTCCATTGATTCAAATTCTGTACGTAGACAGGCTCTGTGATTGAGTTAGTGTTTATAACATTCTGTTATGAACTTGGGAAGATATTTTCCATGCAAATGAATGGTAAATTCTTGCCACTAAATAGCTGTCATGTACTTTTACTCTGGTGTTAATTTATTAGTAGCAATATAAACTGTACCATCAATGTGTTTTCCATGACATTTTAAAGCCAACTCTGATGAGGAGACAAAATTGAGAGACTTTTATTTATTTTTCATGCTCTGTCTCCATTTCAGCAACTCCAGGGTGTTTCCTGGGAAACTGTACATTATTATTATGGGATGATCACATCACTGAGCTGAACAATATAATTGGTTTTGTATTAACCCTGAAGTTCTAATACATCGCTCAGAGGATTATATAATTTCATGTACAGTATTCTGTAGCTCAGTTATTTTTTAAATTTTATTTTATTTTATTTTTTTGCTTAGTTATGTTTTGAATTACTTTACTACAGACTTTAATGTGCTTTTGTTTTTGTCACAAAACCAGATATTTCACAGGCATGTCTTCTAAAAGATTTTGCTCCCCAATTACTTGTCAGCTCTGCATTAGATTTTTGGTGCCTATGGATTTAGTATTTCAGTTGCTTGTAAGTGGCCCTGAAGGGTGAACCTATAAAGGAATTTTTAATTTTTCTAGGACACCTGTATGAATTGTGTGGGGAATGGGTCACCTAGCTGGTCAATGAGCCTTGCTGAACACCCTGCATGTATATTTTAAGGTGATTTGCTCTTCTCCACTCATCTTTGCAGAAGCAATTGCTTTCCTAATGTAATTGTTTTAAAGACTTAAAAAATAGTAGTGAATGTACATTGAGCGTTTATGAAGTGTCAGACACTAAAGGCTTAAAGTGAATTGTCACATGGAGATATTGTCATCCCACCGTCTTACAAACGAGGGAAACAGGGCTTACTAAAGAGAGGTCTTGCCAAGATCACATAGTGCTAACTGGTGGAGCCAGGATGTGAACCTGGGAAGTCAAGCTCCAGAGCCCACGCATTACCTACCTCCCCGTTCCAGCATTGGTGGTGGACCTAAGAGGTTTACAAAATTAGAAGTTCTTATCTAGAATTACATGTATGAAAAACATCAGAGAGTAGAATGTTATATTCAGCCGTGAGTGAGATCTCTACACTCTCTGTTAGGAAAACAAGAAAAAGTGATTTGTGAAATTGTTTCAGTGAGTGCTCCAGCCAGTACTTATTCTAATGGCTTTGTAAATGATTTTAGTGCTATATTTATAGAGTCATTAAAGACTGAGGGGATTATTTGTAGTTTATCAGTTATGCTTTACTGCATTTTGTGGGGAAAAAAATATATAAAGAGATATATTTGAGAAATTTGGTGGTTTTCAAGGGCCTTGGAATATAACCCACTGGGCTATTGAGGGCGAGTGTATTACCATTATTATTTTTTGTTTTGTACTATAGGATTTACCTGCGCAGAGGTGAATATAGATATAAAATGCCTAGCACGGGGACTATGTCAAATGCCTAGCATAGAGCAATTGGTCATGTATTAGAACTTGAGAGTCAACAATTTCCCCCGTGAACTTGAGTCTTTAAGGCACCACGTGCAGTAGCTGAGATAGAGCAGATTGACAGGGATGCTTCTGTGTTTAAAGCTTGGAGGGATAAATGAGAAAAGATAGTGGAGTTTCAGGGCTTTGGGGCAGAAGCCAGCTAGTGGTGAGAAGGGGACATCTTCCAAAAGTGATGCCTTTCCAATAAATGTTGGTATGGTAGTTATTAGGACTATAAAGAAATAATTTTGAAGAAAGCAGCAAAATAACAAGACCATTAGCTAGTAAGACAAGTGGCTCTAAGGCTGACACTTTTTTGCACAAGCTTGTTGTTGCATTAGTCATTTATTAATACCTCTAGCCTGGCCCTCTGTTTTCATAGCCCCCTTTCTTTGGTCCCAGTACTTACTTTTCTTTTGGGGAAATGATGTCTCCTCCTACTGCATGTCATCTTGGTGGAATTGTCATTCCACCTTGCCAAGAGGTGGGGCTTTCTTTCCCAAGCTGGACATATACTTTCTTTCCCAGTAGTCTGAATCTTTAATGGACTAATATGAAAGCAGCAAAACAGCTGGAACTGGTTCATCCCAGCTGTGGTGGCTAATGAGTTTGTCAATTTGTTCTTGCTTCCAGAATCCCCAGAGCATCACTGGTTCCCTGTAGCCTTTTCTCTGCCTGGTTCTTCAGCCTTTCCCTTAAATCTGAAAGTTTTCCCTAGCACTTCTAATGAATTCCTTTGTGCTCAACTTAGATGGGCCCAATCAATTTCTGTTGCTTGCAAACTAAGTATCTTAACTGAAATAGTTGGTTTTGTTACAATTAGATGTAGAAGAAAGGATTCAATAATATGATTTTTGAAAATATCTAATAAGTAGTTTCAGAAGAGTAGCATTATCTGAAATTCTCAGAAAAAAAATGAAGCTAAATTGATTTCAGTTGTGTATCTTCCTCTACAACTCTAGATGTCTGAACCGTAGAACTGAAAACAAATTTTTAAACTGATCTATTCCTGGTGGATCTAGCAAAAGAAAAAACAGGAATTTGAAATGTTTGAACAATTATCTGAAAGAGATCTCCTAGTCTCTCTCTCTCTCTCTCTCTCTCTCTCTCTCTCTCTCTCTCTCTCTCTCTCCATATATATATGTATATAATTATATATATATATATATACACACACACACACACACATATATATACACACACATATATCTTATCCTCCAGCCTTCTTCTCTGAATGCTGACTTTTTCCTCTCCCTTATCGGTTGATTCTTTCTCCCTTTTTGTCATGGAACAGAGCATTGATGCTGCTATTTATTCTCAAGTCCTTCTAAAAGCCCATGAATCAGTGTGGGGGATAATCAATAGAACACAAAATGGGATGATCTTCATGGCTATCAGATTGCCCAAAATAGACACATTCTGCAATTATCATCAGAATGATTTGTTACCATTTGAAAGTAGACGAAGAAGAGAAATGCCAGTTATTCATCAGCATCCATATCCCAAGAAACAGTTTTCTATCTGTTCACTTTCTGGAGTAAATCTTTGGGTCTGGCTGGGTTTTGCTTGGCTTTTTCCACTCTAGCCTAGTTTCTCTTCTGCCAAACATCCAATCATGCTCAGATGCATTCTGCATAATAAACACACTCTTTGCACTTTCTATGACTATTTTAGTACAATAATATGTTAATATCAGTCTGTTCCTTTCCCACATCATTCTTTGGAATAACTATTTAGCATGATTTAGGCTGAGTGTTTCTTTCAGAGTTAATGGTAAAAATAGTAGTAATAGTAATAAGGTCTCCACCTTCTGCTTGATCGCTGAGGGCATGTATGCTAGTTTGAGTGTCAGATATTAAGGAATCCATTCTAATTTAAGCCCTGGCTTGAGTCTTTCAGATACTTGACTGGAACCTCTTCCTTGAGACCATTGTCAGCACTTAATATTTCCAAGAACAATGTAAGCATAGTGCATGAATTTTACAATTAGACATTCATGGGGTTTTGCTTTGGGCTTCCCAAGAAGATGACTCTGAGACAAGGGGTGATCTCAGGAAATACTAGTAGAGGACTGAGATATGTAACAGGTTAGGGAAAAAAGCCAATGGAAGAACTTTCAAAAGCCAGTTATGACTTTGAACACCTGGAGTGTAATACCTTTGGGGAACTCTGAGAGAAAGTGTGACACATGACTCAGGTATCCCAGGAGTGAGAAAAGAAGCTGGAGTATGCATCTACCAAGTCCCCATCTACTGTCATTGGTTGCAGGCTGCCTTAGAGTCACTCACTCTTCAGTCTTCCACCTGGACATGTGTGGGCCAAGTGTGCTCCTACAGCCAGACCAAACACCCTCAGACAGAGGCTCCATTGTTCATGCTAAGCAATCTTTAGTGTGAAGAAATTGGTACCATGGGCAGGGTACTTACTGACAGCATCATTTATCTACCTTGCAAATCCCAACATGCAGAAATTGAGGGTGGGTGTTTCATGACAAGACTACATTAGATGCTGCTTATGCAGTATGTTTTGAAGGGAAAGGCACCCTTGTTCCAAGATTTCTCTTTTTTCAGGAGAGATTCAGAGATGTCTACATTTCAGGAGTAGTCATTAGAGAATAATTCCTTTGGTTTAAGCCAGTGGGACTCAAAGTAAGGCCCCTGAACCACCTTCATCAAAATTGCCTGGGAGTGCTTTACAGAAACTCAGATTCCTGGGTCTTACTCCAGACCTGCTGAATCAAATTTCTGGGGGTTGGGAGACAGAAAGCACCTAGAAGCAATATTTATGGACACCTCCAATTTGAAAATACCCGAGTATTTGCCTTTTGCCAGATGACCTTAACAGTTAAAAAAATGAAAATATAGTCTAATTTTTCCATTATATTTATACATACTCAAATCAATGTAAGACATGCTTGTCTTATTTCACCTCTATATTTGCAGTGTTTACCTTGCACACGTAGTGAATGCTCAAAAGATATTAGTCAAATAAGTGAATGCTCATTATAGAAACTAGAATGCAAGGATTCTTGGTGATTGAGTGACTCACAGTTTAGTGTGAATACATTTGTCAACTCTTTTTCTCTAAGGAAGGAAGAACAGATGCAATAATAGAACACTGGAAGCCAGAGGAAAGGAGCTGATAAAAATGGAACAGGGATCAGTCTTGCCAGTATGAGATTATCTATCTTCAAAATGAGGGTCTAGTCCACATCTGATAGTTTTGCCTGCCTTGTGTCCATTACTTTGCCATTGGAAACTTCACCCTGATCTTCTGTTGGTAAAGCACTCCTTCCCCATACACAGCTCATATCACTCATGAAGGCCTGACATCGGCCTGGCCAACCACCTTCTTTCAACTCCCTACTCACAGGTAATTGATTAAGGAATAGATTTGTGACCCAACGGAGATCAATTAGTTTAGTCCAGATAAGAAATAAAATAGACACTTTCTCAAACTATAGAGATAGTAAAGGTGGATATCAGTTAACTTTGCTCAGTGGTAGAATATAGGCTTGTAGCTGGTGGTGGCCATCTTTATCACCACATGGGGAGAGGCTGCTTAAGAATGAAACCAAAAGACAAGGAAGGAGAACCTAGAGATGGAGAGGGACAGACTCAGAAGGACATTGTTGGACCTCCTGGACCCAGTATGTCTGAAGCTCCTATAACTGGCATGACTTGCCACTTATATAAACCAACTTTGGTTATATTTTTGTCACCTGAAACAAAAAGAGTCCTGACTGGAAAAGAGAGTTTGAAACTAACTGATCTCCAAGGAAGATCACCAGGTTATCATGGAAAGGCTGTGGTTGTCTGAAAGAGATAGGCCTGAATCCTTGATCTACCAATCCCTAGCTGGATGAAACTTCAACTGTTACCTAGTGTTTCCTCAGTTTTCTTCTTATTATAGAGAACTTGGGATATTATTTATCTCACTGAGTAGTGAGGATTTTGTGCATGTTAAGAGTAGCTTGAAGGTGAAAATAAAAGGTAGAGTTATTCATTCAAGTTCTTTCATATAATTTTTTCTCACCTTAGGACTCCCTTAGTTTTATCTAAGAAAGACCTCTTGATAATTCCAAAAGCCTCCATTAAATACTATTGCTCATTAATTGAAGGCATGCTGTATACCAAAGGGTAATTTCTTCTGAGGATGTTCACGATATTGGGTAAGTTCTTTTTCTCCTAATGCCTCATCATTTGAGGTTGACAGAGAAGCTTTTGGCATCTTGCAAAGTGTTTCTGCTCAATATGATAATAGAAAAGTATGGAGTTGAAGGTGGTAGCAGACTATATTTTCCAAAGATTGAAGCAACAATATCACCCAGCCTTTGAGTCATTCTGGCCCAAGTTCCAGGCATGTGAGTGAAGATGCTGCTGGATGACTCCAGCCTCTAAACAGTAGAGTCATCCTCTGTCCCCAAGTGTTCTTAGCTGGAGCCCCAGTTGTTGTGAGTAAAGAAAAGCTGTTCCTACTATGCCTTTTTCGAATTCCTGACACATAGAAGCCAATTTTGTTGTACACCATTAAATTTTGCAATGGTTGTTAATCATTAACAATAAATAACTAGAATGAAGATAGCTAGAACAGTGTGGCCACCAAGGAGCATCCTTGAGGGTGGAAGACATGATGTTCATTGGGCCAAAGCTCTGTCAAACAGGACATGTCTACAGTGGCAAAAATTAAACAAACAAACAAATGGAAAATAAACTAACAAAACCCATCAAAATAGAACTCAAAACCTCAACTCACTAGACTTATAAGTACGTTTGATGATCATCAACTGGAACTCTCACTTACAGAAGAGATAACCGCAAAAAAAGAGTGGGTGTTATGATGGAAAGCTCTCTTGTTCTAGAACCAAAACATAAAATTCTATACTTACATGTGTAGGACATAAATAGCAAGGAGGTTGGTATAGCACAGCCAGAGCTATAAGGTCAGCCAGACCTGGTCTCAAATTTTCACTCCAAGCCTACCAATTGACTGATCTTTAACAAACCTCTTCACCATCTTAACCCTGAGTTTCCCCATCTGCAAAATGGAGACAGCAATATCTACTTTATAGATTTATTTTCAGGAATAAACTAGACAAAGCAGCACTTAATATATTGCCTCGTACATAGTAAGCATTGCATGTCTTAAATATTATGTTAAGGGCCGGCCGAGTGGCGAGTTGGTTAGGAGTTGGCTTGGGATGCCAGCTCTGAGCAGCAAGGCCCTGGTTCAGATCCCACATGTGGGCCAGTGACACTGCGCCCTCTACAGCTAAGATGGTGAATAACAGCTCGACCTGGAGCTGGGCTGCCTTGAGTTGCTGGTGACGGTGTAGGCTGCAGCTCCTGCTGCAGTGGGCTGCCTTAAGCTACTGTGAGTGGCTGGCAGCCAGTGTGGGCATCTGGCAGCTGGCATGAGCTGCCATGAGCTGCCATGAGTGGCTGTCCAATGGCAGGCAAGTGACTGCCTGACCCGGGAAGAGCGCAATGATAATGCCAACAGGGGCCAGTGAAGCGCCGTCCTCCACAACTAGACTGAAGAACAAAAGGACAGCAACTTGTGTGTTTCCCTTCCCGGATTCCCCAATAAAAATCTTTAAAAAAACCAAAAATTATGTTAAAATAATTGTGTTAAATATTGTATTCAAAGCCAGTTTGAGAATTCTAAAATGTGAGATAATGTTCAATAAATACAATAACAATTTTCTATGGTAGAGCAGAATAACAATTCTAGCTAATATTAATATGCATGTGTGCCATATACTGTGCCAAATTCTTTACAAGAATTACCTCCCTTAATAATCACAAGAATGTTATTAGTCAGGTACCGTTATTTCCCATTTAAGAGGAAGAAATTGAGGCATTAAAAGTGTAAGTACAGTGCTCCGGTTTACATGGTAGTTAGACTCTAGAAGACAGATAGCTCTTACTCACTCTGCCATATTGTATTTTCCTGTTGGATACATTCCTTTTCAGTTTTGCAATGGGGAGTCCTCTTTGAGGTCAAGCCAGCACCATATTACACTAGCATGAGGTCTCTCAGGGTTACCACACTGAAGTAGAGCAGGCAACTCCCCTAATGTATGCAGTAGAGTGGTTGAAGGAAATGGAGATATAGCTGAACAGGGAATGAAGACAGATTTATTTTGGTTCCCATGGATGATTCAGCATTTTCAAAGTGAATTTAATATGGGAAATGGCAACATTTCCCATTCATTGAAGATAAGGTGCCTGAGGCCAAAATCACTTAAGTGACTCAGGAAAATCTGTCCTTACCATTTTGCATTGGATATGGTTTTTAAGGCTGGGCTTGCTGTCTCACTTTGATCTTGGGCTCAGGCTAGCAAACATAGCAAATATTTTTTAAAGGGTCCTCAGCCTATAGTCCACTTCTTGCGCTAGAAGTAAGGCAGTAAAAAATATTCACTATACTCTCCCTGCTCAAACTGTGAGGACCAGCAGTGTCAGCATCTCCTGGGAGCTTGTTAGAAATGCAGAATTTCAGGTCTCACTCCAGACCTACTGACTCAGAATTTGCATTTTAACAAGATCCTTAGGTGATTCATATACATATTAAAGTTTGAAAAGTGCTGTTCTAGATGCACATCTGTTGAAAACCTACAAAGTGTCATGCACTTTTAAAAAGGCTTAGAAATGTTTGGAGTCATGGAAGAGAATGTAGAAGAATCAAGTAAATAAAAATTAATTCTACTTCTTGATAATGTTATGAAGAAAATAAGATAAGTCTGGATGAGGCTTCCGGGAAACTTTTTTAGCATGATTGGGAATGGCTACTCTAAAGATCTGAGACCTAGAATAATGGAAGAGGCAGACATGTAAAGATAAAGGGGAAGGATGCACGCAAAGGTACATGCAAAGACCGGGAAGCAAGAATGAGCCTGGAGTGTCCTGAGGACTGAAGGAAGGTCGAAGTAGGGAGTGACAACAAAAGGGTTAGGGGAGCATTCCTAGGTGCTGGAGACATTGCAGTTAACAAAACAAAGGAGCTTGTATTCTAGTGACGGAGCCCCATAAATAAGAAGCTAATGTGAAAATATGTGACGAAAACTAAAGCAGGGAGTTAGGAAAGGGGTCTTATTTTAGGGAAGGGGTTCGCAGGCCAAACCCAGATGGCCACCTGCTTCTGTAAATAAAATTTTATTGTAACACTCATGAATTTATACATTTTTCTATGGCTGCTTTTATACGAGTACAACAATGGCAAAATGGAGTAGTTGTTGCAGAGACGATGTGGTCCCCAAAGCATAACACATTTAGTCTCTGGCTGTTCACAGAAAAATTTTGCAGGGCTCTGTCTTAAGGGCTAGGGTGTCTGACGGTGGGGTAAAGGGGTGGCTCTTTGAGAAAATGATGACTGAGTATAAAGGCAGGCAGGACCCAGATCATGTGGGGCCTTTCAGGTCATGGTTGAGGAGTTTGTCACAGAATGTCATTGACTAGTTTTAAATGGGGGTAAAATGATCTAATTTACCTTTCTAAAGGCTCACTAGCTTTTATGGGATTCTAAACTAGTTGGTTTTCTGCCAATTTTCAGTCAACAAAGGCACCTGATGATGAGAGTTGAGGTGTTTTTCCTTTGATCTTGGCTCTGTCTGGATGATGTGGGTTTTTGGCCTGAGTAAGAATCAAAAAGTGCCTAATGCAGAGGAGCCAGTCCCCTTTCCCACCTGGCATTTTATAACCGCGTTATGATTAATAGGGCTTTTACAGTTCCTTATGAGCAAGTGATCTCGAACAATCCTTTGAAGGGATGTGGTAATTTAGCCCCACTGCATGTCTACAGGGGAACAAAGCTGCCTCCTTTTTAGCTTAATGCCATGATTACTTTTGAATGTAGTGGCTGCATTTATTCATTCATCTATTCAACAAATATTTATTGAGTGCCTATTATGAACAAGGCCCTGCACTTGGCAGGTAGATGAAAGGCCTACCTTAGAAAGATCTTACTTAATGTTGCCAGAAAGACTGAAGAAGCAGCCGGAGGAGAAACTGCCGGGTGATCATAACATTCAAAGAGATGAAACAAATGTGGACTCTCTATAAGGATTAGGGCTTTTGTATTAAAAAGAGGAGGTTCAAAAGTGATAGAATTGAAGACTTTCTAATACTGATGGGTATGAACTCCTTTGACAAGTCCAGAGATATTAAAATGAGGGTCACACAACAGGACAAGATGCTGAGTTCACACACCTAATGTTTTGTAGTATTTAGTATTTTTCAGGTACTGGAAAATGCGTGGACTGATTTAAATCCCACAACAATTATTAATAATATTATTTTAAGAATGATGAAACAGACATAGAGAGCTTAAGTAACTTTTCCAATATCACACAGCTTGAAGTGGTGGAGTCAAGATTGGGAAGGAACTAGGGGTGTTTGATCCACAAGGTGATAGGAATCATTTCTCATTCAGTTGTTCATATCCTAGGGAACATGGCCAGATTCAAGAAAATGTTTGCAGGGGAGGAGGAGGGGAAGTGTGGGTATTATATCTTTTCCTTTTAAAGCTGATTTTAAGGAAAACCGTTCTCTTCTTGGTACCGTTAATAAGGAATGAATCCTTGCCCAGTGTGGAAATCTTTATATTGTATGGTGAAGGGAAGTTAGCTGTATATGAATCACTTCATTCCTTGGCTCAGAATTGAAAATCCAAGCAGTGAAATTCCTCCTGCAGATTCAGTCTAAAGGTAATTGAAGGATGCATTCCAACCCTAAGTTTGTTATTTACAAAAGATAATCTATGAAAGCACTAATAGACATGATGAAGAACACTTGAGAAGCTAATGACTAACAACAGTGCTATCTAAAATGCGTTGAATGATTAATATGAGATCAGTGGTGTGCTAAACATGTTATGAACATTATGTGCAGCAATCCTATGAGTAAATTATTGCTGTTATGCCTTTTTATAGATGAAGAAACTGAGGGTTAGAGGTGTTCATCATGCAACTATTAGGTGACAGAATCAGGACTTACACTCACCTCTGCTTGAATGAAAACAAAGCTTATGCACTTAAGTGCTCTCTAGTGGACTAGTGTAATTTTCCGTGCTGCTACCTGTGTGTTCCATTCACAGACATATACCAATGTGAATTTTTAACCTTTAGTTCAGCTTACCTGCTGGACTCTTGGCAAGGAGGCCAAGAAAGAACCCAGATGAAGCTGGCTAATCTCTCTGATGTGCAGCTCCTTATCAATAGCTCCTGATTCGCCTTCAACTGTGAACTGGAGCCATGCTGACCTTTCTATCCGTGACTTGGAAATGAGTCAGCCCGAATTACACTTCAGAGGAGCCAAGGCTCATTGCAACTCCAGATAGAGCAAGACATAAATAGGAAAAATCAGCTTGATTAATTCCAGCCATACCATTTTTGTTAGTGATGAGTCATGTTAGGTACCACAGGGAGAGAAGGGACAGAGTCTTTCATAACTTTGCAATAAATAAACCACTGCAAAATCCAGTGGGGTTTTATATCATTGATGTAGTGATGCATTTGCACTTACTGGATGATTGATTTATCCATTAATCCATCCAACAAATATTTTTCTAAGTCTAACTATGTTCTAACTTAATATTCCATTTCTTCCAGGTCAGTAGCCCCAAAAGCATGGTCTGCAGATCAGTAGCATCAGCATCATCTGGGAATTTGTTAAAAATCCAGAATCTCAGACCCACCTCAGACAATCAAAAAGTGTAGATGGGGTTCAGCAATCCGTGTTTTTAAAAGACCTTAAGTTGATTATGATAGATGTTGAATCACACTGATCTAGGCAACTTTGATGTCAGAAAGACTCCCCAGACCACTGTCTTCTCCCCTGCTCTCTTCTCCCCAATCTTGATTGGATTCCTTAAAGGCAGAAACTCATTTCTCTAGATGAGTGCCTAGCACAAGAGTAAGCACATTCAATGCTCTTAAAAATATTTGCTAAATGGATGAATGAACAAAGGTACAGAGCTACATATGAGGTGTGGTCAAAAAATATGGTGAATGTCAAAATAAAAATATTATTACAGTAAAACACACATTGCCATTAATCTCTCTCAAAATACTCCCTCTTGCTTCAAACACACTTATCCCATCATTCTTGCCATTTTCTGAAGCAGTTCTGGAAGTCCTCTTTTGTGAGTGTCTTTAGTTGCGCTATTGTGGTTGCCTCGATGTCCTGAATTGATTCAAAACGTTTTCCTTTCATGGTCATTTTGGCTTTGGGGAAGAGCCAGAAGTCTCATGGTGCCAGAATAGGTGAATAAGATGGATGAGGACACACCGTAATGTTTTTATTGACAGAAATTGCCATATCAGAAGCGATGTGTGACATGGAGCTTTGTCATGATGGAGGATAAAGTAAAGACATTCAAAAAAGAGGACTTCCAGAACTGCTTCAGAAAGTGGCAAGAATGATGGGATAAGTGTGTTTGAAGTGAGGGAGAGTATTTTGAGGAGGATTAGTGGCAATGAGTCTTTTACTGTAATACATTTATTTTAATTTCAACATTCACCATATTTTTCAATCATACCTCATACATGCAGGATACCCTTTGTTCGACCCTGTCCAATTTAATGATTTGTGGAGACCAGGCTTATAAGCATAGAGTTGGAAGGGCTTGGTCAAGATCTGAAGAAAATTTTCAGACACACCAGGGTCCCAAGTACTAGTCTAATGCCAATAAACAGAAGATATAGATGACATTAATCCTTACTTTTAAAGTTTGACACCATGACCTAAGTTTCCTTCAAAGAAAATTGCCAAGACATAAAACCTCAGAATAAGTACTTTTGTCATGGTTATAATTTCTGAAGGAATCTGACATGGTTGCTGCTGGCCACCTATTTGTCATCCATCTCTACCAAGGCAGAGCAAAAGGTGATATACTTTATCTAGAGCAAGAGAAAATAATGTTAATGAAGAAAAAAAAATCTTTCAACAATGAAAAATGTAGAATAGGTTCTTTACAAAGCTCACATTCATTCATTCACTCAACAATATTTATTGGGCATCTACTATGAGCCAGGCATTGTGTAAAGTGCTGGTGATACATCAGTGAATGAGACAAATAATCACAAAAATTGATTAGTTACAATTGGATTAAGTCCTATAAAGGAAAATTACATGATTATATGAAAGTTTATAATATATCTTAAACTGTTCTGGAAAGGTTAGGGAGACAGGCCCTGGAAAGAAACATATAATCTGGGACCCAAAGCATGAGTAGGAATCATGAAATAACAGACACCCCTTTCTTGGAAACATCGTAAGTGTTCTTATCAGGATGGTTTATCTGGCTGAGAAGGAAGGTATAGGCTAAAAGAAATTTGTGCCCAAGGTGAAGTCATTGGTAACTTCTCAGGGCCCTTTGCCAACTGTGTATTTAGATTTTCTGGCTGCAGCAGTCAGAGGAAGTGTGAACTAAAGGCAGGATTCAGGCCAAGGTTAGCTCATCTTTTGTTTGTTTATGAAGGCAAACCTTGGCATAATGACCATGGTCAAATAATCAATGGCCATGTTCTTAAAAGACAGAGTGTGCTGTGCAAGATAAAGATGATTTGCTTTGACTTTCCGTGTCAGTCAGTACCTTGGTTATCGGGAGTGCCTGAGGACAAAGATAGGAGGACAGGGACGTGTTCTGGAAATGCAGTCTGGACTCTGCAGAGACATCACCTACTTATTTATTTCAGAGAGAAAGAGTTGAGAGAAGCAGAGGCAATAGTAAAGAAGGAGAAAAAGCCTAACTGTCACACGCTGCTTATCAAAGACAGACCAAGAACATAAGGATTATGATCATTTATGCTCAGGAAAGCATGTGGTGTTGACTGGGGACAGGACCATCCCACTTGGAGGGAATGATGCTCATGCCAGAAACAACGGAAACATCATGTGGGTTCTAGGGTTCTGGTGCCAGTAACTCAGCTCATTATACATACTCCCTTACACTTGGGGTCCAGTGTTACCCAATACACTCTGAGGTACTTAGTATCCTTTGCAATAGAGGCTGCCAATAATATGATCATGTTCTATGCACTAGTACTATACTTATTCAGCTAGGTCATGGGGGAGTGTATTTCTTTGTAGCTATAACTAGTGATAACTTCACCTTGTGCCCACTGCAGCGTAGGCAGGGGAATATTATTGTCAGGCAGAAGGCTGAAGTTAATAGATCAGGAAACATTCAGTTTCTTGAAGGCAAGGATGATAGCTTTTCCCTCTGTATCCTTTGTACCCACAACAGTGCTTGATACCCACTTTGGAGCCAGAGAGTTAGGGAAAGGAAGACTCAGGTGGGTGGGTCTGGGAAGGAAAGAAAGAAAGGAAGGGGAGAAGTCTGGTCTGAGCTCTAGACACTTGGTTTGCATCTCTGCTACATATTAAAATCACTTAGAAAGTTTTCCGTTTTAATTTTTACTGAATATGACACTCATGAAGAGAAATATCCACATTAGTGTACAGCTTGATGGACACACATCAAGAAACAGATTAGCGTCTCAGGAGCGCCCCCTGTGCCCCTTTCCTGTCATTACCTCCAGCAAAGGGTTACTACCTTCTGGGCTTTCAACGCTATAGTTGAGTTTTGGCTGTTTTTGAAATTCATATAATTGGAATAACCAGAAATGTACTCTGGCGTCTGGCTTCTTTTACACAACATTATGTGTGAGATTTCTCGATACAGTGTAGAGTATTATTAGTATGCTCATTCTCATTGTGTGTTCCTTTGTGTGAATATAAAATTTATCCATTCTCCTCTTGATGGGCAATTAGTTTCTTTTCTATTTTGGGCTATTGTGAATAGTGCTGCTGTGAACATTTTTGGACATGTCTTTAGGTGTACATAGGGACATTTCTGTTGGGAGGGGAACTTCTAGGTCATAGTGCATTTATATATATTCAGCTGTAGTAGATATTGCCAAGCAGTTTTTCAAAGTGGTTGTACCATTGTAGGTGCCCACTTGTCACGTGTAAGAGTTCTAGTTGCTTTATATCCTCATATTCACTTGGTGTTTAGTGTCTTTATAATTTTCACCATTTAGGTGGGTATGTTGTCCTAATGCTTTGCGGTTTTAAGATAGATTTCCCTGATGATTAATAAACACCCCTTTCTTGGAAACATTATAAGTGTTTTTATCAGGATGGTTTATCTAGCTGAGAGGGAAGGTATAGGTAAAGAAAATTTGTGCCCAAGGTGACTGGAAGTCATTGGTGACTCTCAGAGCCCAATCTTTTGCCTACTGATCATTTGTATAACCACTGTCTCAAAGTTGCTGCTCTACTCTTTTGTTCAATTTTCTGTTGGTTTGCTGTCTTTTTATTCCTGATTTGTGGCAGTTCTTAATACATTCTGGATATGTGTCCTTGGTGGATTTATATGTTGTAAATATCGTCTCCCACTCTGGGGTTTGCTTTTAAATTTTCTAATGCTGTGTTTTGATTAACAGATGCTTTTATTACTTTTTTCTTCTAAAGGTTTTATTATTCTACATTCTTCATTTAGACATGCAATCCATTTGTGACAGGCATTTGTATATAATGCAAAGTAGTGTTCAAGGTACATTTTTTTCCCATTTCGATATCCAGTAGACCCAGCTTTACTTCCCTTTCCCAACTCTCTAGAGTATTCCTCTGTCGTAAATCAGGTGACCATACATGTGTGGGTCTCTATCTGCACTTCCTCTTCTGCTCCATGTTGCTATGTGTGTATCCTTGCACTAATACCACACTGGCTTAACTATTGTAGGTTCATAATAGGTCTTGTTATCTGAATGTAAGTCCTACTTCTTCAAGATAGTTTTGGTTATGCTTGACTCTGTATTTTGTGATAATTTTAGTAATAGCTTACCAATTTCTACCAGAAACAACCTGCTGGGATTTTGACTGAGGTTGCATTGAATATATAGATCAGTCAGAAGAATTGACAACTTTAGAATATTAAATCTTCTTACCTACACACCTGGTATATTTATTTAAGTTTCCTTGTGTAGTGTTTATAGTTTTCATTAGAAAGTAGTCTTGCACATCTTTTGTTAGAGGTATTCTTTGGTATTTGATACATTTTGATGCTATTGAAAATGGTACCTGGGAAGCTTTTTCTAAAATGCTGAAACATAGACCACACTGTCCAGAGATTCTGATATAATTCATCTGGGATGAGTCCCCAGCTACACTATTCTAATATACAGCCAAATTTGAGTGCCTCTGCTTTAGATCTAATTCTTTGCCTGCTTTAGACAAATCAGTAATTTTTTGAGTCGTGATTTGAAAACATGAAATAAGAATATCTGCCTCACAAGTTCAAGAGTATTCTATATTTATAATTTCATGCTGAATGTAAGGTCAGAAACAAAATAGCTTAACCTCAGTATTTTATTTTTTAAGGGTAGTAAAACTATATATCTGAAATTGATTTGATCACATTATCCTGGGGCCAAAGAACTCTACAGAGTAAAAATAGTAATCATCAAGACGATGTAATTCTTTTCCTTACTCATGGAAGAGCACTCTGCTGTTTCATGTCAAACCTGTTTACTCTTGTGTTCAAAACAGTTCTTACAAGCTTAGTTATCTGAATTCCCAGACTTCAACAAAATAGAAGAGGCAAAAAAAATAGAATAAAAGGCAAGATCACCAGAAATAAACCCATAGACGTCAGGAGGAAGTGACTGTGGCAGCAACAGCAAAGCTAGATGAGCACAAAATGAGCAGGCTAGAGCCAGTTAATGTAAGAGCAGGAAAAGTAAGTAACACTAGAGAGTATTATTCTATTATACACAGTTCTATAACTGATATTCATTATTTAAGCCCCAAATCAGCACAATAATTCTGTGTGCTTTTTTTTAAGATGATAGGAAAATGGGTAACATATTTTGAAGACTTTTCCCCCCAAAATTAATCATTTTAAAGTAAAAGTTTGGCATTTCTGTTATCTGCAAATAGACTTCAATGGTGTTGCTCACCTCTTTGAAATATTAACCAAATGGTCTAATGCATACCACCTCTCCATGGGTAAAGAGGTAAGCCCTTTCAAACTTCTCTTAGTTTATCCGGCCTTATAGAAAAATGCTATTAATTACCACCTGCACAGCTCTGTGTGCATGTGTGTTGCGGGGGTGGGGGCACATCTGAAGTCTTCCCTCAAAGAGTGAGTGTTCCAGATTTAACCCTTCTCTTTATAACCTTATTTGTCATTTAGATGGTTACAATATTGCCTGACTCAAGCACTTGATTTCCCTACATTGTCTTCAAGAGCAAATTTAGAAGCAGAATATTTCTGTGGGAAACTGAATTATTTCTCCCTTGAGTTGCATTTTGCCAATTCCTGCTTCAATACCTCTGTACCAAATCCTAAAATAGAATGATCGATTCTGCTTTTTATCTGTGAAATTAGACCTTATGAAACCATTATTCAGCACAAGAGAAGCCAGAGCACGTTTACTCACACTGAGGCAAACCAACTCCAGATAAGGGTCTTCCAAACATCTGGGAATAGCCCAGGAGTCTGGGTGGCAGATGTTACTTTCTGCCCACAAATAAGCAAACACATCAGCAGGAGCCAGTCCTCTGAGCATTTCTCTGGACTCAACAAAAATGAATTCAATCAACAAACATTTACTCAGATACTTGCTCTATGTCTGCTGCTGGAGATATCTGGTCAACTGAATCATGGCTCTGAGCTATAGGCCTATGAGACTGGGGCCCCCAACAACTTACCATACTGTTACAATTTCCCAATGTTAGTATTACAAGGAAATTTACTCAACACTGGAGCTACTCTAATTTCTGATGGAAAGATACCTAGTGCATTAGGAGAATTGAAGTATGGTTCCTCACAAGGTTTATGTAGCTGTAATTTGGAATGGCCAGTGACAAATTACTGAAGGCCATGTGGTTCTATGACTATGAGCAGATTCCTGGGTTCAGGCCTCAGCTCCCTACCACTTCCTAGCTATGTGATTCTGGGCACATTCACAGCCTTCTTTTGTTCTCAGCTTTTTCATCTATGAAGTGGGAATAACATTAATACCTTCCTCACAACAAACTTCACTTTGTTGCTAAAATTATTAAGTGAGTACATATGTAAAGCACTTAGGCAAGTGCCTGGTTCTCAATAAGCTGTTACATCCAGTGGCAAGGGGTGGCGGGCCCTGTGGGGAAGTGATGTGCCCCAGGGGTGGGAGAAGTATTTGATCTGTAACACTGTGTAGACTTTCTGATGCGTGATGATAATAGAAAGCAGACTGATTTTAGTTCAGTTTGTTATAGTTTTTAAATTGCCCACAGACAATGCACTCTCTTAATGCCTGCACCTGGGGTGAACTCTTCCTAAATACCCCCCTGCCACCCATCCATTGGATAAACTAGTTTCTATTTCTACCCTTAAGGAAGCACCCTCTCCATATTTTGTATTAAAATCTCTAGCTTTTAAATTATAGGCTGGTGACAATGCATAAAAGGGATTTGTTTTAATAACAGTTACTAGGTACAGTGCCAATTTCTTTACATCCCATATTTCATTTAATATTCACACTAATTTTATAAGGCGAATACCTCATAAATCTCCGTTTTATAGATGAGGAGACTAAAGGTATGTAAAGCGGTGTTTCTCAACCATGGTACTGTTGACATTTGGGGCTGGATAATTCATATTTGTGAGGGGCGATCCTGGCCATTGTAGGATATTTCGCAGCATCCCTGGGCTCACCCACAAGTTGTCAGGTTGTGAGAAGCTGTCAGCTGTAAAAACCAAAAATGTTTCCAAATATTACCAAATGTCCCCAGGTGTGTGTAAGAAAGAGTTATCACCACTCCCCATCCTAGTTGAGAACCACTGCTATAGAGGATACGTAACTTCTCCATCTTCTATCAGCTAGAAAGAAGCAGAATTGAGATATTAACTCAGGAGTTTTAACCATTGTGTACTATCACCATTGAGCAGAATACTGTGCACTAGTTACTAATCCCAGAGGGGAATCTAAATACTTCTGCCCACTGCACCTTGATTGGAATTGCCAAGGAAGACACAATGCAGTCAAACACTGGATGCAACAATGCTCTACTTGCACAGGGAAGAGACAGAGCAGGAGCATCTTCGAGAGTAGGTAGTTGGTTCCCCCGGCCACCAGGGGGTCTCTCCGGGTGGCTGACACAGGGCAATTTACGTATGTGCATGCCTCTCCTGCCACAGTGGAAGGAACTCTGTCCCTCCCCGCAAAGGACAAATATGGCAGTGGGATTGGCCAGGTCTCATATGACACACACAATTTAAGCAGAGAAAAGAGTGCTCATTGAGCCTGAAACACAGAAAGACATTCCCACAGAAGATGATAGATAAGCCAGCACAGACTATAGGGGCTCTTTATCTCTTCTTGGTAAGGAAGTGGCCCAGGCCTAAGGCCCATTCTTATGTGGTCCAGTGGGGGTCAAAAGACAGCACTCCTGAGTCTTCCTTTCCCAACAATTACATTCTCAGCCAGTGCAGTGGTTCTCAAAGTGTGCTGCCAAGACCAGCAGCAGCAACATTACTTGCTAAGTTGTTGGAAATGCAAACTTTGGGGCCCTACCCCAAATGTGTTGCATTAGAAACTCTAAGGGTAGGACCCAGCTCTGAGTGATTCTGAAATATGATAAGGGTTGAGAACCACTGGTATAATCCAATGGCTTTCAACTGAGGCTTCACATTAGAATCACCCAGGTAGCTTTCAGAAAGCACTAATACCACACTACATGCCAGTTTATCAGAATCCATGGTGCTGGGTCCTGAGAATCAATGTCTTTATGTTTTTGTGTGTTTGTTTTGATTTTAAGCTCCCCCTGGTTATTTTAATGTGCAGCCAGGATTGAGAGATGCTTCTTTCATTTTCTGGCTCTCAATCTGGTGAGCTAATTCACTGGTATTTGAGATGATCCGTCACTTCCTTCTATAGTGACTCGTTAAATTTCTTACCCTTTTTGCCTGGACTTTTTCATCTGTAAACCAGAAAGAAATACTGGTGTTGGTTAAAGAGCATATGACTTGGAGAGAGAGAATTCTGACCAAGAAAGTGCAAGTAAGATAAGCCTTCTTCCTCTACGGTTCGTATTCTACAACCGGCTGAACTATGAGCATGTGGCCTGGCCCATTTATCTCTGCCTGGGTTGGCTTGATGCAGGCACCATTACAAGTGGAGCTGTGCCTCCCAGGAGGTGGAGAGGTGATCTAAAACAAACAAAACACAAGCCTCTCCTATGGGCAGTCTGGCCAGACTTAGACTGCTCTTGAACAACCGAGATGTCCGGGCAGGGCAATAGCTGGAACTCTGGGTAAGTGCTCCTCATGGAACCTGAGAAGGGGGCAGCTGGCAGAGATGACTCCTTGCTCTCTACAAAGCTGAGAAGGTCGTGTCCTCAGCAACATGGTTAAAGGTTCCTCTGCTGCCTCTATTCTTTTTTCTCAGGTCCATGGAGTGAGAAATAAGGCTGTCCTGATACAATGCCAAAACCAAGGAATGAAAAAATGTAACTTTCATTGTATCCTTGAGAGAGACTAGAGAAAGAAAAAGAAAAAAAGTGGAGGGAACAAAGGCTCTGTGGGTTCACATTGGCTTGTTCATTTCTTCTTTTAAATAAAAGAATAACCTGAGCTATTAATAGTTTCCCTGTACACTATTAAAGGAGATGGATTCCCAAGAGTGGAATAGTAAATGGATACTCTCCAGATGCAGTGCCCAAACTTATGTGCATAAAAATCTCCTAGGAAGCCTGCTAAAATAAGGAAGTCTTAGCCTTCTACAGAAATTCAGTTTTAACAGTTGCCTGAAGGTTTCTGATACCTGGGTCTGAGGACTATATCTCTAGAACTACTTCTCTATGGAAATTTTATCATTGCAATTATTATACAGTCATGTGCTGTATAAAGATGTTTCAGTCAATGACGGATTGCATATACAACAGTAGCCCCATAAGATCATGAGGAAATTGAAAACACCTATTGCCTGGTGACATAATAGCTGTCATAATGTCTAGCGCAAGGCATTACTCAAGTGTTTGTGGTGATGCTGGTGTAAACAAACCTGCTGCACTGCCAGTCATATAAAAGTATAGCACATACAATTATGAACAGTACAGAATACTAGACAATGATAATAAATGACTATGTTATTGGTTTATGTATTTACTATACCTTTTATCATTATTTTAGAGTGTGCTCTTTTCACTTATAAAAGATAAAAGTTTGCTGTAAAACAGTAAGTTGTGTTAACACTGGTAGCAGCCTCATATATCTAGTGTTTATTATGTCTATTGATTGCATCATTTTCTCTTGTGCTTGATTTAATCTCTATTGTTACATGCTATACAGGCTTGTAGCCAAGAAGCAGTAGGCTGTACCATAGAGCCTAGTTATGAAATAGGTTATACCACTGAGGTTTGTGTACGTATACACTCTATGATGTTTACACAATGATGAAATCACATTTCTCAGAACATATCTCCATTATTAAGTGGCACATGACCATATTGAGTTGGCATTTTATTTTATTTATTTATTTATTTATTTTTAAGATTTTTTATTGGGGAATTGGGGGGATGGGAACAGTGCTGGGGAATTGGGGAAAGGGGAACAGACAAGTTGCTGTCGTTTTGTTCTTCA
>NW_017732604.1:38987-97422 GCF_001890085.2 Hipposideros armiger
AGAGAGAGAGAGAGAGAGAGAGAGAGAGAGAGAGAGAGAATGCCAAAAAATGTATACACAGTTTAAGAAAGGAAAAAACTGTATTAATTGTAATACTCAATATATACCCATAACAAAAGATGAATACATGTCATGTTTGACTTCTGCAATTAAAAGAGGTGCTCAAAATGGTTACCATCAGCATCTAGACACTTCTGATTTATGACGAACTACTGCTTGAGCAACGTTGACCAAAGTGTCCACTTGCATACATTTTTTGGCGCCCCCGGTATGTGTACACACACACACACACACACACACACACACACACACACACACACACACACACACACACACAATCTCTATTTCCACGTCCATCTTAAGAAAGTAGAACTATCATTCATACCATTGATGGTCCTGCAGCCCTCTTTCTGATGCCAGTTTCTCTTGCTCATCTCTAAGAGGAAGCACTATGCTGAATCTTCTGCTTATACCCTTGATTATTTTTACAGTTTCACTTTGTAAAGTGAATTATCAAAAACCCATTTGATTCCCCCTTTTGGGGGAATATAGGAGAATTTGATCCACTGTCTCCAGGATCATCACGACACCTGCCATACTAATAGCCTTTAGAATTTTTCTCCTGGTGACTCAGGCTCCCTTTGAGAATGTGTTTCACTGTGCTGGTGAATGATTTGAAGTGAAAATGGTGTAATTTCCCCCATTACTGAGAAATCATTTGAAAGAGGATCCTGGCTGCCGCTTGACATTTTCGTGACTGGTTCCAGAATAATCGACGGTCCCCTGAAGTTCATCTTACTGGGAGACTTGAAGAGGGTCGTACTATTTTGTTGCTGAGAACCTTGACAACATCATGTGATTTACATAAATGCTAAATTGCCACCATTGTCAAGCTATCGTGGGCTAACTAGTATAGATGCTGATGTGGATTGGTGCAATTTTTAAAACAAGGTTGCTCTTTTTATGAGTGTTCCATAGATGTGTGGGAAACAGACAATAACAGACACAGTAAATACTATGGATCAGGCCATCCATTGATATTTACTCCACACCCCCAAACACAAACTCTCCCAAGTTCAGAATCCTCTGGGTTACTTAAAAACAAAAACAAAATGGCTGTTGAGAAATGCTAATCAGCTGCAAACTGGCCTCTTTTCCATTTCATTCTGCTGTCCTTCCTTGACTAAGGCTTCAGTCCCCATTATAGCTTAATAGGCTGTATATGACAGAGTTCAGCACTGACATCCATCAACAGTGGCTTGGGGCCAGCCGAGTGGCTCAGGTGGTTAAGAGCTCGCTCAAGAGTTTGAGCTCTGAGCAATAGCGGTTTGAGTCCCGGCCCGAGCTGAGCAGCCTCTGAGCTACCAACAGGTGGCAGGATGTCTCAGCTAATAAATAAATAAACTGTCCAGGTTTCCGTAGTGTAGTGGTTATCACGTTCACCTAACAGTGGCTTGGATTGTTTCCCATTCCTGCTGTCAGTCAAGTTTCCTCTATATTGGAGACTCTACCAGTCACATCAAGTGCCTCTAGAGAAGACGGCTTTGATTGAACAAGTCTGAGACTATCACATAAAAATGTTATGTCTTAAGCAACTATACTGAACTGCTACATGGCTTCCACTCACATTCAACTATCAATTTTTTCCAACTGTTCTCAATTGTATCTTTTAATAAATATTTTTAAAAATCTCTATAAGGTTTTTTTCTTTAAATCTGTATGTCCAGGTATGCTACAAAACAGAAAATAATTAAAGACATAGAAATCAAGGTCTCTATTTTCTATTTTAGTCAGATGGAATTGTTGAGACAAGCTGTGTTGCTCAAGGTCACTTGAATGTCAGGATTTAATAGGATCTATTAGAATTTTGGTTCAGAAAATAGTGTCATTATGAACTTAAACAATCAGGAATAATCTAAATATGAATTTGACTAAAATCAGAGCTTCGATCTGGATTTACCTTCATTAACAGGACATAAGTATATAGAAAATATATTCCAGGAAGAGAAGAAAAGGCCATAAAGGGGAGAGGTCATGGGCATGGTGTGTGCCCACATATACATGTGTGCTGGAATGTGCTGAAGACGAGCCTGGGAGAAGGAAAACCAGGAATGGTGCCTGCTCTCTTCT
Source organism: Hipposideros armiger (assembly GCF_001890085.2). Taxonomy (NCBI): domain Eukaryota; kingdom Metazoa; phylum Chordata; class Mammalia; order Chiroptera; family Hipposideridae; genus Hipposideros; species Hipposideros armiger. The sequence goes on from NW_017732604.1 coordinate 41,118, forward strand.
CTTTTTCTTGGATTCGCATCCTGTCCTTATTTCTCATCTTGCCTTTCTGCTTCCTCAAGGCATTAGACTAGGGCAATTATTGTTGGAATTTACCTCTCAGAAGTGGTGAAAAGAAAATAAATTGCCCTAAAATGTAGAGATACAGTCTCTTTCATTTCATCTCACCTCTAGTGCCAAGAGCATGTAATTTGGAGACAGATTCTGATCAGGCCCTTCCACTTCTGGGCTTTGTGATTGTGTGGGTATTTTCTTAGCCTTTTTGAATCTCATTTAATTAATCTGTAAACAGGGATTCATAATTTTTTTCTTGCAGAGTTGGGAGGATTGAATGTATTCGTGTTATGACTGTTTCTGACAGTGGCCATCAATGTTGATTTTTCTACAGCTACTTCTCTTGTAAGGTTTATTTATCTATGAATTTATTCTTGGAGGCCATTTTATTTCTTCAACTTCTCTTTCAGATTGTTTTTTCCAAGTTTAGCTTTGCTTTATTGGCAGAGAATCTGTTACATACATTATAGATGGTCAATTGATACTTGATGAATAATTGAGTGAATGAATAAATGGAGCAAGGACCACCCTGAACTCCTGTTTCCATAGAGAAAATCTGAGAGAAAATGGTGTGCCACTGTGCTTCCTTTTTGGTTCCAGTCACCCCTTTGTCTTTTTTTTTAACTGTAAGATCACAGCAGGTCTTGGTCACTATTTCTGCTTTAATGTTGCAAGAATGGCTTCTGGGTCATTGGCTGGGAGAAAATAACAGAACTTGGCTTTGAGTTTCATGAACAAAGGAGCTCCGAACACTGTTTTAACAGTATTTTATGACATTATTTCTCCCATTGTATGCTGTTTTCTGCACCCTTGCTGCTAGGCATTGATTGAAAGTGTCTAAAAAGAATACTGAAAAGGGAAAAGTGAAATCATCCTAGGATGTGTCTCCTGTAGAGCACGAGACAGAGCAGTGGGAGGGGAGGAAGGGGAGCGGATATGGAATAAGGTGATTTGGACAAGGAGAATAGAAAGAGAAAGAAAGAGCATTATAGTAGCTGGGATAAAGACGAAACACATGGAAAGTGTTCCTTTGTCATATCTTAGACTTTCAGGCCCCCAAGGGAGTTTCTGAACTCTTTTTGAATGTTAGAAGGAGACCTAATTTTATTTTTGGCAAGAAGGCTAGATGACAGAATTCTCAGTGTTGTAAGGGACTGTATTTTCAATTGGTACAACCACCAGCAGTGATATAGTCTCCTTTGAATCACTGCCTGATAGAAATCTAAGCTGTACCTGATTGCCTCCAAAGGTGTGGAATTCGTTACATACAACAGAGGCCTATTTCATATTCGTTCTTCCCTATGCTTAACTGAAAACTATGTCTCTGTAATTTCTACATGCTCACCTTGTATGAAAGCTCCAACAGCTTCTTATTGGGTGACCTTTGGAAAGTTACATAATCTGAGCTTCAGTTTCCTCATCTATAAGATTGTTATAATAGTATCAAGCTCATCCAGTTGTGGTAAGAATGAAATATAAATAACCCATTTTAAACAATAAGCATCTCAATGTCCTTCCGTGTTTTACCTGCTATATTTTCCAGTTTTTTGTTGTGTTTTTTTTTTCAATCTGAGAGTCTTTTGGTTCATTTATCATCCTTCAAAATCCTTTCCAGTTCTCAGATTCCATCAAAATTACTTGTGATCATTCCCTGCCTCATTTAATCTTTGCATCATCTTCATAGACAACTCACAAAGTATTAACAATGTAAAAGGACGTAGTTGACCTGATCTATGGATTCAGATTTCCTACTAAGTTGCAGGTCTGAGAGCTGGTTTGCCCACTGTGATAGAGATCCCAAAATTCACTGAAGTCCTAAGATCATCCAGATAAGCTACCAATGATTTCAGAGAACATATAGAATGGGATCTATCTGCTTAAAAGCCTAAGTTCATTTTTTGGTATTATTATTATATTTATACTTTAAATCTTATTTCGTGTTATAAAAATAATGTATGATTATGGTACAAAAAGGAAAAAATAAAGGTGAACAAAATATCCAACTTATGCAAAAAATCCATATGTATTTGTTTTAGAAATTTTACTTATATCTCTCCAGACTTTTTTTTCTGTATAATATACAAAAAGAAAATATATGTGTTTCACCATTTGGGATTATGCTATACAAAATGATCAATAGATCTTCTGTTTCACTCTATCATATACTTTGAGAGTTCTTTGATGTTCAGTGCATACACTTTATAATTTTTTAATATTTTTTTTATTTTTTAAATCAGTTGACATACAATATTATAATATTCTTAGGTGTACAACACAGTAATTAGACATTTATGTAACTTATGAAGTGATCACCTTCATAAATCCAGTACCCATCTGACACCAAGCATAATTATTATAATATCATTGACTATATTCCTTATGCTATACCCTACATGCCCATGACTATTTTGTAATTACCAATTTGTACTTCTTAATTCTCTCCCCCCTTCATCAATCCCCAAACCCCATCCACATCACACAACCATCAAAATGCTCTCTATATCTATGAGCTTTTTTCTGTTTTGATTGTTCATTTTTCCTGTTCTCTAGATTACACATATAAGTGAAACCATATGACATTTGTCTTTCTCTGTCTGGTTCTACTCAGCACAATACACTCTAGGTCCATCCATGTTGTTGCAGATCGCAAGATTTCATTCCTTTTTATGGCTGAGTAGTATTCCATTGTATATATATACCACCTCTTCTTTATCCGTTCATCCATTGATGGACACCCAGGTTGCCTTCGCATCTTGGCCATTGTAAACAATGCTGTTATGAACATATGGATGCACGTGTTCTTTCAAAATAGTGTTTCAGGTTTCTTCAGATAGATACCCAGAAGTCAGATCAGTGGGTCCTTCTTTGTCTTTTGTTATAACCTTTATCTTAAAGTCTGTTTTGTCTGGTATAAGTATTGCTACTCAAGCTTTTTGCTTTTGTTTCCATTTTCTTGAAATAACTTTTTCCCTCCCTTTACTTTTAGTCTTTGTGTGTCTTTCAATCTGAAGTCAGTCTCTGGTAGGCAGCACATGTAAGGATCATATTTTCTTTTTTTTATTGTGAAATAAACATTTTTTTAAATTAGTTTCAGCTGTACAACACAGTGAAATAGTTATACTTTTTACCCCTCAAAGTGACAACCCCCCTCCCCTAACCCACTGCCCTACTTCCCCCCCCATATCATACATATCTATTACAATTCCCTTGATTCCACTCCCACACTATATTCCACATCCTGTGACTATACATACACACACACACACACATATATATATATATATATATATATATATATATATATATATATATTCACTTATAGTTGACATATAATATTATACAACATCAGCTTCAGGTGTACAGTGCAGTGATCAAGCCTCTACCCCATCCATGATGCAGTCTCCCTAACAAGAAATGTGACTATCTGATACCCTACAAAATATTTACAACTTATCCATTCAGTCACCCTATGTCATTTGACTGGAGCATTTAATCCATTTACATTTAAAATAATTGTTGATAGATATCTAGTTATTGCCATTTTATTATTCATATTTTTGATCTTTTCTTTTTTCTTCTTAAGAAAGTTTTTTTTTTTAATTGGGGAATTTGGGGAGGGGGACAGTGTAGGGGAATTGGGGAGGGGGACCAGCCAAGTTGTTGTTCTTCAATCATAGTGGTGGAGGGTGCTAGTCACCATCTGCCTACCCGGCAGCAGTTCATGGCCTCTGAGCTCAAGGTACTGCATTACAATCTTAGTTGTGGATAGGCATAGCCACCATCCCATGTGGGAGTCGAACCAGCAGGCTTGTTGTTAAAAGCACATGCTCAATCCACTGAGCCATCCAGGTGGCAGCTCAACTCAAGGTGCCAAGGTCAGTCTTAGTTGCAGGCAGGCATAGCCCATCATCGAACAGAGAGTCTTTTCATTAGGAGCATGAACTCCCACCAGCTGAGCCATCCTGCCACCTGTTGGCAGCTCAGCTGAGGTGCAGTGTAACTGGCCCATGTGGGAATCAAATTGGTGGCTCTGTTGCTCAGAGCTCACCCTCTTTGCTAACTCTTAACCAACTAAGCCACTCGGCCAGCCCTTAAGAAAGTTCTTTTAATATTTCTTGAATACTGGTTTGGTGATGATGGTTTCTGTAGCTTTTGCTTGTCTAAAAAACTCTTTATCTCTTACTCAATTCTAAATAATAACCTTTCTGTGTAGAGTAATCTTGGTTATATAGGTCCTTACTTTTCATCACTTTGAGTATTTTGTGCCAATCCCTTCTAGCCTGCAAAGTTTCTGTTGAGAAATCAGCTGACAGTCTTATGGGAGCTCCCTTGTAGGTAACTAACTGCTTTTCTCTTGCTGTTCTTAAGATTGTCTCTTTGTCTTTAAGCTTTGCCGTTTCAGTTATGATGAGTCTTGGTGTGGGTCTCTTTTGGTTTATCTTGTTTGAATCTCTCTGTGCTTCCTGGGCTTGTATGTCTATTTCCTTTGCCAGGTTAGGAGAGTTTTCTGTCATGTTTTTCAAGTGGGTGTTCAATTCCTTACTCTCTATCTTCTCCTGGTACTCCTATGATGTGAGCATTGGTATACTTGTCCCGAAGCCCCTCAAACTGTCCTGATTTGGGGTGACAGGATATTTTTTCTTTTTGCTGTTCTGATTGGGTGTTTTCTGCTATCTTCTCTTCCAAATTGCCGATTTGATCCTCTGCTTCATCTAATCTACTATTGATTCCTTCTAATGTATTCTTCATTTTAGTTATTGTAGTCTTTATTTCTGACTGATTCTTTTTATGAATTCTCTCTCCATTTTTATGTTTTCTGTCTTTTGTTGACGTTCTCCCTGATGTCATTGAGCAGCCTTATAACCGGTGTTTTGAACTCTGAGTCTGGTAGATTACTTGTCTCCATTTTGTTTAGCTCTTTTTCTGGAGCTTTGTTCTATTCTTTCGTTTGGGACATGTTTCTTTGTCTCCCCATTTTGGCTGCCTCCTTGTATTTGTTTCTATGTATTAAGTAGAGCTGCTATCTCTCCTGTTCTTGGTAGAGTGGCCTTTGTAGTAGGTGTGCTGTGGGGCTCAGTGGTGCAGTTTCCCTGGTTATTTAAGCTAGGTGCTCTAGGTCTGTCCCGCATGTGGGTTGTGTGCACCCTCCTGTTATAGCTGAGACTTGGTTGTTGTTTGCACATCAATGGGAGAGATTGACCCTCTGGCTGATTAGTAGTGAGTACTGTCCATGACTATAGAGGCCAACCCTCCTGAGTAGGATTTGCTTTAGAAGGGCTCTGGTGCCTGCCCAGTCTGCGCTTTAGGTTTATCTTTTTGTGGAGGTAAGTGGGTGGTTCTCTAGTGTGGTCTGAAGCTAGCCATCAGTTGTGATGTTTCTGGGACCTCTTGGGAGGGGGTCTGTTACAGGCCAAGTTCGGCTGCTGCCTGTACCCTGCCCAGGGCCACTTGGTATGAGCTACAAAGTGATCTGCAGATGGTGGCCACCTGCTAAGCATTGTTTTATGCTTGGAGGTGCCTAGGAGAAATTAAACTGTGAACCAAGGCTGGCTGCCACTAGTACCAGGCTTTGGGCTGCTTAGCAAGAGGTATGGGGGGTGCTGAGGCCAGATGCTGCTTGTTTTGGTATTGTGAACCTTTGAGAGATTTTAGGAAAATCTGCAGCATGAGCCAAGACAGGCTGTTTGTATGCAAAAGCCACTGAAAGTTGGGTGGGGCAGGGGTCTCAAAATCACCAAGGTTGGGTGAATGGTGTTAACCAGATTGATGGAGACTCAGATATGGCACCTGTCTGTGTTTGTCTTCATGCTGGGAGGAGGCAGGTCTCAACAAGAGAACAATGACTTCTCCCAGCACTTCTGTCTGGGAGGAAGGTATACCTCTAGCCCACTCCTTGAAGGGAGATAATTCAACTCCCTGTATATCCCTGTGCCTTTTGAACTGCTGCTGCAGTGCTGGAATTCACAGCAAGTGAGTCCGTCAGTGAGTAAGTCTGTGTGCAATCTCTTTAAGAGGAGCGCCTGAGACTCCAGCTGCTCACCATCTCACTCAGCCACAATCTCTGCCAGTTTTCACAGCCAGAAGTTGTGGGGACTTATTTTCCCAGCACTGGAACCCTGGACTGGGGAGCCTTAGGGTGGGGCTGGGCCCCCTCACTCCTCAAGGGTGACCTCCACAGCCGAAATATTCCTTCTGATTCTTAACGCCACAAGCGGGTGTGGGACCTGCCTGTTCTGCATCTCCGTCTCTCCTACCAGCTTCGATGTATCTTCAGCTGTATGTCTTTAGTTGTAGGACTTTGGTTCATCTAGGCTTCAGACAATTCTCAATAATGGTTGTTGTGTAGTTTAGTTTTAATTTTGATGTGATCATGAGAGGAAGTAAGCACAGTGTTTACCTACTCTGCCATCTCGACTGGAACAAGAAGTATGTTATAATTTTTAATGACTGGGTAATATTAGAATAGTTATTTACTCAATTCCCTGTGGCTGGGCATTTATGATTCCAAATCTTTGATTGTGTAAACAGTCTGCAGTGAACATTCTTGTACATATATCTCTCTACACTTGTATGACTAGCCCCTTAGAGGAAATTTCTTTATGTGGAACTGATGTGTCTAAATGTATGTGCTTGTTTCTTTGTTGTTGTTGTTTCTTTACATATGTTGGAGGAGGTCAGTTGACCCAAGAGCTGGACCTGGACATTTGGATGGGTCTCACCTCCTCCCCTATCCTTGGAATATACGCTCTGCCTACTGTTTCCACAGTGGGAGCTGTTTTCAAGGACATAGCCTTGACAGAGTAAGATGTTATTGAGACCATCTGGATGGTAGACATTACCAAACCCAGTTAAGGCCTCCATATAAACTTTTAAGATTCTGATGGGTGGATGCAGAGATCTACTCATCTTGCAGACCCTTAAGACAAGCCTCATAAGTAACTTCTCTTGCTTGTTAAAACCGTCACCTACTAATCTGGAGTGGTCTGCCATTTTCTTCAGTCTGTCTTCACTCTCCATGTGTGGAGCCAATTTGTGAACCCACAAGATCTAATGATCCATATTAACAAATTGACACCAAGAAAGGATGTATTTACATGGTGTATAACTGGGCTTATTTTCTCACATTGTATGATTATTAAATGGAAAGAATTTAGATCAATGCCTAGTTCAATAAATGTTAGCTATTGTGGCGACTGTCATTATTATTCATTACTATTATTTTTTTGATGTTGTTATCATTTTTTTCATTTCTTCCCAGTGGATATCCTGCGATGTAATTAAGATGGATTACTTGCTTTTTCCTAAAAGTATCCCACACCTTAAATCTCTGTATCTTGCTCATGTTTCTCATTCTTCTTTTTCAAAATTCTACTTTTATTTTTATTTATTTATTTAATTTATTTTTATTGAGGTAACATTGGTTTGTAACATTATATAAGTTTCAAGTATGCGACATTATAAATCAGTATCTGTATGTGCTATATCATGCTCACCACCAAAAGTCTCGTTTCTGTCTGTTACTATACAATTGAACCCATTTACCCCCTTCCCTTCTGAAACCACCAATATGTTTTCTGCATCTATAAGTTTGTTTTTGTTTTGATACTTAGCCTATTTTGTTTTTATATTCCACATATGAGTGAAATCGTATCATATTTGTCTTTTTCTGTCTGACTTATTACACTTAGCATAATACCATCAAGGTCCATCCATGTTATCACAAATGGCAGGATTTCACCTTTTTATGGCTGAGTATTATTCCAGTGCGTGTGTGTGTGTGTGTGTGTGTGTGTCTGTGTGAATCACATCTTCTTATCCATTTCATTTATCCATTGACAGACATTTAGGTTGTTTCCATTTCTTGGCTATTGTAAATAATATTATAATAAATATAGGCTGCATATACCTTTCAAATTAGTGTTTTTGTATTCTTTGGATGAATACCCAGAAGTGGGATAGCTGGATCATATGGTAGTTCTACTCTTAATTTTTTAAGAAACCATCATACTGTCTTCTATTAATGGCTGTCATGATTTACATCCACACCAGCAGTATGTAAAGGTTCTCTTTTCTCCACATCTTCTACAGTGGTTGTTTCTTGTCTCTTTGATGACAACCATTCTAATAGGTGTGAGGTGATAGCTCATTATGGTTTTGATTTGCATTTCACTGATAATTAGTGATGCCAAGCATCTTTTGATGTGCCTGTTGGTGATGTATATGTCTTGTTTGGAAAATGTCTATTCAGATCCTCTGGCTATTTGTTGTTGTTTTTTTGAAGATTTTATTGGGGAATTGGGGAAGGGGAACAGCCAAGTTGTTGTGCCTCAATCTTAGTTGTGGGTGGGTGTCGCCCACCATCCCATGAGGAAGTCGAACCGACAACCTTGTTATTAGGAGCATGTGCTCTTACCAGCTGAGCCATCCTGCCATCTGTTGGCAGCTCAGTGGTAGCTCAGTTTGGACACAGCTCACTGGCCCATGTGGGAATTGAACCAGTGACCCTGTTGCTCAGAGCTTGTGCTCTTAACCAACTAAGCCACTTGGCCAGCCCCTGCCTATTTTTTTAACCAGGTTGTTTTTGTGGGTGTTGAGATGTGTTAGTGCTTAATATATTTTGGATATTAACCCCTTATCAGATATATGATTTACAAATATCTTTTCCATTCAGCAGGCTGCCTTTTCATTTTGTTCATAGTTTCCTTTACTGTAAAGAAGCTTTGTAGTTTGATGTAGTCCCATTTGTTTATTTTTGCTTTTGTTTCCCTTGCCATTGGAATGAAATCCATAAAAACATCACTAAGGCCTATGTTAAGAACTTACTGCCTTATTTTTTTTTCTATGTATTTTATGGCTTCAGGTCTTATGTTTAAGTCTTTTGTCCATTTTGAGTTATGCATGTGGCTGTTGAGTTTTCCCAACACCATTTATTCAAGAAACTTTCCTTTCTACATTCTGATTGTAAAGTCTTTCTCTTTCATCCTCTAATGTCAATAGCTTAACCATCCTTCAAGGTCTGTGTCACATGAACAAACTTCTTTTTTTTTTTTCTGAAGTCCTCAACTGCATGATCTATCTCTTTAACCTTTGAATCCCTAATAGCATTCAGAACATCTCCCTTTGAATTATAGTCATTTGCATTCTTGATTTATGATGTAACTATTAGAGTGTAACTTATTTGACTTTGAAGATATGTCTTTTGCATAGCTGCATCCCCTATAATGGCTAGCACTACTGACAGTGACATAGTAGGTATTAAATAAACAAGTGTCAGAATCATGAGGTTGGATGCTAAATGAGGTATGATCATCCTAAATACCTTAACAAAAAATTAGTTATTTACTAAAAAGAAACTAATTATTTGGCATATCGTCATACAAGGCTATTTATAGTCCCTTTTAGCAGTGTATGTTGCCTTTAGAGACTTCCAGCAATGCCTGGGCACACTTAATAATTATACCTGAGGCTGCCTTTATGGCTTTTATATTCCAGAAGATAGATTTAGGCTTCATTGGTTTCCCCAGGGTTGCAAATTTGACCACCCTCCTATTTTCTGTTCATCACAGGATGTTTGCATTGAATGATCCAAGATGGTTTGCTACACAGACGTCAATGAAAACTGCTTTTGATAACAATGAAAATCCCTTGCATTGGCTTGGAGATGGTGAGTTTGTAAAGTGATTTCACAGATATTGAACACTTTCAAATGCCCAGTGGCAATCTCATGCATCACTACAGTTATACTAATGTAAGCACTCACTCCTAACCCTAGGTCTGTACTCATTTCTCATCCTTCAGCTGAGATAAAAGCTTGGTGACTAAGGAGTTGTCAGACAACTTCAATAGCTAATGACTTATATTCAGTCCTGAAAGCCAGAGATAGAGATCATGTCTAATCCAGCCCTACAATATGCTTTTTCAGGTTAATCTCCCAGATCAAAATTATTTTGACAGGAGTAGCTGACACCCTGGGTTTTTAAAAAAAGTCTGAAGGGGAATTACGGGATTCATGGACAGAAGCTCAGATCTGAAAGGCACCTAAATTCTAGTTCAGCCCTATAGTTTGATGACTTGCCATTTCAGCCAGGTCCAACTAGGATCTGCTTTGTCTTGAGAGATTGCCACTGGATCAATACTTCACGCTGCACTGGTTCTGGCTGCAGTTTCTACATTGTGGGAGGAAGGTAGCTCAGGGTATTTATTAAGCCCCAGGGAAGAGAGGGAGATCTGGAGATGAAGGTATAATTTGTGGAGCCAGGAAGACTTCCGGCCTCAGAAGTGGCAAACAAAACCTTTGTTGCCTTCGAATTAGATGTGCTCTCTATGGAATATGTAATTATAAGAGAATGAATAAAATGTCCACCATAATGTGCCTTCTTTTTCTCTACAATTCAAGTAGACCTGCTTTTAAAAATGTTAAGAAAGGAGCCTTCAAGTATATCAATAATGTTTTGTTTATTACTCTGGGGAATGCATTATACTTTATATCTGTGCTACATCTTAAATATCATATATTTTATAAGAAAAGGAAAAAATTTGATGCATGGTTTTATAGAGTTGGCTAACATGCTTCATTAGTGATGTTACAATATTTTTTCTTTACACATAAATTCCATTTCTGGTCATATGGACCTAGCATGGGGTGGGTAGGAGAAGTGAAGTTTGGAGGTGGGGGAGAGTCATTATACCTTGGTTTCCTTCATGAAGGGCCTAAAATTTAGACATTTAAGATTAAGTGCAAATAAGGCTATCATATATAAGGTATAATCAGAGAATATGGTAAATGTTTAAATTTAAAAAATGTATTACAGTAAAAGGCACATTGCCATTAATCCCCCTCAAAATACTCCCCTTTGCTTTGAACACACTTATCCCATCATCCTTGCCACTTTCTGAAGCAGTTCTGGAAGTCCTCTTTCATGAGTGTCTTTAGTTGCAATGTCATGTTTGCCTCAATGTCCTGAATCGATTCAAAACGTTTACCTTTCATGGTCATTTTGACTTTGGGGAAGAGCCAGGAGCCACTCGGTGCCAGACCCGGTGAATAAGGTGGATGAGGACACACCATAATGTTTTTATTTGACAGAAATTGCCGTATACCAGAAGCGATGTGTGACATGGAGCATTGTCATGATGGAGGATGATTTGTGGCACACTTTAAAACACACCTTCTCTCAAACATAGTTCATACCCAACTGACTGCACTGAACAAGTTGCAACTTGTCACACACTGTTACTAAGGTTCAACACGCTGCTTCCTGTATTGAAGATCCCTGCCTTTCCATTGGATGGCACTGGGCAGCAGCATTTGCCATAGTTTTTTATCACACCTCATAGTTTGGAGGCACAGTGACAAGATTGAAAGAAAGGCTTATGCTAGTGCCCCTATTACTGGACCACAATTGCCCAAAGCACACTATGAATTGTTAATGTAAACACTTATATGTATTTATAGGCATACCACAATTTTTTGGAATCATGCATTGATATTTCTTATACTAAGAGCTTCCAAATATGGAAGGAGTCTGGGCTTTTCCTAACTGCAGAGGAGCCCTGCTGGTGAGCTGCTTCGGTGCAGAGAAAGACAGTGAACTCTGAGTTTGGAGAAAGAGTTTCTAGTCTCAAATTCATAGCAAATAGGCCATGGAAGTGTGCTCACAGAGCCTTCCTATCTCTACTTAAAAATCAAATGTAATAGAATGTGTGACTAGTGATTTGGGACTCCTCAAAGGCTTTAAGTATAATTTGTATATTTTAATGATTGTCAAAGTTGATTGAGCCCTTTTTCTGTTCCTAAGTACTTTAGGATATTATCTCATTTAATCTCCCAACAGCTGTATGTGATAGGCACTATGATTATACCAATTTCACTGATGAGGACACTGAAGCTTAGGAGGCTTAAGTAAATTGTCCAAGTTTTCACCACTGTTAGTTTTCTGAGCTGGTATTGGAGCTGAAGGCTAGCTTCAAAGCCTATGTGTTTAAACAATATGGCATGCTATACCATTGTCAGCAGTGAGAAGGTTCTGATTGATTGATTTCTTGACAGTGGCACAGGAATCGAGGGCTCCAGCCAGGCCCCAGCACAGTCAGATTCCCATGAGCTCCTGTATATTTCGGCACTACCTGTCTTCATAAGATTTATCCACATTAAACTAGAAGCTAATGGGCATTTACTAATAAGATTCCTAAGCTGTGTGACTGAAATCTTATCATTTTATAAATATTTGGCTAGAAGTATGAGGGTGGAATGGAACTTCTGACTGTAGCATGATTTGGAAAACTATTTTATATTTCTCTCATTAAGATTTTTCAGATATATTTCGATTTAGCAACAAACAGTAAGGAGAGAGGTAGAGAAAATATTTCAGTCATCTGACAAATGTTAAAAGAATGCATCCCTTTGGCTTATATAATTCTTAGCCAAGTGTCATCTTTTAAAATTCAAATGTCCTTGGGTGGGATGACTAACAAAGTTAATTGCTAGGAAGTCATTCCTAACAGAATGGTTACATATTTGGACTGTGGATTCATATAGCTCTGGGTACAAATTCATCTATCTCATAATTGCTGATTGGTGTAGAAAGAGGATAGATAAAACAACTCAAATTATCCTGTAACACAAGGCACTTGCCCCTAGTAGTAATTAAATATGTACCATCTGTATCTATCACATTTTCTTAAATGTAAGTAACAAAAAATTAAATACAAACTTGTTTTAAAAAAAGAAACGATTGGTTCTGCTTTAGGCATTGTGAGCTCCAAACTGCAAATTATTTTATTGGAATCCAGAATATCTTTCTACTTCTCTTGGCTACTCTTTGTTCTCAGTTGGCTGTTATTGGATGGAGTTTCCTAATAGGGTGAAAAAATGACTGCAAATGGGGCCAGTCAGTCACATTCAGTTTCAAGTTCAGAGCTGGACTGTCTTACTTCTTGGTTTTTCAAACTAAAGTACTGGGTTTAGCTTTGATTGAACATATTGGCTTGGCTTGTGTCATTTCCCCATTTCTCAATTACTCAGGTAAAGAGATTGCTAGATCTGTGCTCCACTCCCCCACGAAACATGTCAGATCAGCATAGGGAAGAGTGATTTCCTAGAGACAATCCAAGTACTTTTACTAAAAATGGGGATTGATGAATTGTAGGCAGGAAACACAACAAAATTCTACACATACACTTTTTCTTTAGAAAGATCTGTGCACTACTGGGTACTAAGAAAAAATATACATTTTTCAAAAACAAAGGCTTGCCAGCCACCTGATGGATGGTTCTGCTGCTTCCCAGGCTGTTCTAAGCTCTGCTTTAGCTGCTGATTCTAAAAGTCCCCTCTTGCATAACAATTACTTCTGGCACACTCACTTGGGAGCACAGGGGGAATTTCCTTCATCCTTTCTTAAAGATGCAATTGTTTCTGACAGCCAGTGTCATCTGCAGTGACAGATGTCACTTCTGACTCGCATTCAGGGCATACAGCTGAGCCCAAGGAGATTGCTAGTGTTTAATGATAGTTTTAACTCTTACCTACAAAAGCCAGAGCACTGAACTGTGTGGGTTCCTGGTATTCTCTTAGTAATAGCATATATGTAGTAAGGCAAGCGCTCCTGATGCAATTGCACACCAAGCATGTACTTTCCTGGTCACCAGCCATCACATGGTCTTCACTGTATTTGTTTAGATACACACTGCACAGTAAATTCCAAGATGGGCAAACACTGGGTTTTGTTGTTTTCTTTGTGGCTAGTACAGTGCTGGGCAGGTAGAAGTTAAATAAATATTTGTTGAATGGTTGAGTGAATGACTAAATGTAAGAATTTTAAATGAAATTTATCACTTGTAATATTTGTGCACGCATGCACACACACATGTGTGTAATGTGTGACTGGGGTCTGTCATTTTTATCTGTTGCTCATACGAAACATTGAGGCACAATGAAAAGCAAAGCCCAACAGGAAATAAATACCATGGCTACAAAAAAATTATTTTGGTTTTTTAAGATTTTATTGGGGAACTGGGGGAAGGGAACAGTGTTGAGGAATTGGGGATGGGGAACAGTCAAGTTGTTGTCCTTCAACCTTAGTTGTAGAGGGCGCAGCTAGCTCAGCTCCAAATCTAGTCGTGCCACTCAGCTCAAGGTGCTGTGTTCAATTAGTTGCGGGGGACAGGCGTAGCCACCATTCCATGTGGGAGTCAAACCAGCAGGCTTGTTGTTAAGAGTGCGCACTCTATCCCCTGAGTCACCCGGGTGGCAGCTCAGCTCAAGGTGCCGAGTTCAGTCTTTAGTTGCGGGTGGGCATAGCTCACTATGGAACAGGAAACCTTGTTGTTAGGAGCACGTGCTCTCACTATCTGAGCCATCCTGCCACCTGTTGGCAGCTCAGTGGCAGCTCAGCTCGGGTACAGCTCACTGGTCCATTTGGGAATCGAACCAGTGACCCTGTTGCTCAGAGCTCACACTCGTGAGCAAGCTCTTAACCAACTGAGCCACTTGGCCAGCCCCTAATAAAGATTATTTTAATGCTAATTTTGAAATCCCTTATGGAAATTACTCAGCCATCCTAAATATCTTCCCATTTCATAGTGTTTTCCAATCCATTTATATCTTAGTTCATCCAACATATACTCACTACAGAATTACTGTTTTCCAGACATGTTTATATTCTCATTTTGATTCTGAATCCCACAGCTAATAGGTAAATCCCTCAATCTACAAAGAAGGAACAGAGACTTAGCATGTAATGTGACTTTTCCCTAAGAAGAAGAGCAAATGGCAACACCAGGAATCAAACTGAGTTCTTCTGATCCCAGGTTTGATGCTTGTCTCCACCAGGAAATGGTACTTTGTAATCTACTGAGTATTGAGTGTTGTCTGCCTCCTATGAGTCTCAGCAAATCTCCTGTCTGGTGAACTTTCTGTCTGAAATGCCAGTTTACTGAGTTTTGAGGATGCATGGCTACGAAATAAAGAGAAGTCAGAGCACTATTTCCACAATTATGACTGATGCTGGAACTTAGTCTAGACTTTGATGTTGATTTCTCATTCATTCTTTTCAGACACAAGTTATTGAAGTGGAATATAAGACTAAAGGTCCCCATAAGCACAATTCCCTTTGGATCTTGAGATCTCTGAGTCACGATTTTTTAATGTATGATTTTCTTGCAAAAAAGCAACTTTTGATTTTGATCAGTTCATCAAAAATAAGGGCAGGAGGTTAACAAATTTGAGTACAAGAATAATCAGATTTCTCTGTCTGTATATTGTACTTTGACTCTTTTCTCCTGATGTGTCAGCCCTTGGATGTCTGAACTTTTAATCAAGGTTACTACAAAAAATAATATTTTTGGACTCTGAGCTCCCATTGTTATACTACATAAATTTTCTAAAATATGTATGCTTTAGAGTTCTAAAACTTGGATGATACAAATAACACTGATAGTATCATGGACAAATACCTATAATTTCTTGAGTGTATCTAGTATTTTTTAATTGAGATCAAAAAGTCCTCATGACCTATTTTATTTTTCTTGTACTTTGCTTGTTTCCTATGTGAGCAAATTAGGGTATAGAAAGTTTGAGAAATTTTTCAAAAGCAGACATTTTAGACCCAAAAGCATGTCCCTAGATTCCTAATCTTCTCCACTCTACCAAGCTGCTGATTTTCATTATACATTTTTGGATACAAGGAACAGTCTTAATTAATTAAGACAATTCAAATAAGGTGAGTAGTGAACTATCGATATTTTGGGGGATAACAAGACAGAAAAGGTAGTATATAACCTCCATAGGTTAGATGCTTTGCTTTGTTTTATTTTTCACAAAACAAAGCTTTGCTTTGTTTTATTTCCCTAATGTGTAGAAGATAGTTGATATTAGAATCTCAACATATATTTGAATGAATAATAATTTCATTTACTGAGTACTGACCATGCGCCAATTACTATGCTAAGACCCACACGCTGCTTTGTTTATCTTTATAACAATCCAGTGAAGCTAGTACTATCATTACCCCTTTTGGAATAATGGAGGAAATGACATATTAATGAATTAAATAACAAGATTACAAAATCAGTGAGCACAGGAGCTGAGATAGGAATGTAGGACTACAG
Source organism: Hipposideros armiger (assembly GCF_001890085.2). Lineage (NCBI taxonomy): Eukaryota > Metazoa > Chordata > Mammalia > Chiroptera > Hipposideridae > Hipposideros > Hipposideros armiger. Next base: position 57,276 of record NW_017732604.1, read on the forward strand.
AAAGCCAGGGCCCTTAGCTACTACCAGAATCCAAAAAAAAAGAACTGCTGAAGATAAGCTAGGTCTGGTAAGAAATAGAATTTGAAAGGTACTAAGTATTATCTCAAAGCTTGTTGCTCTATCTGTCTTTCTCTTTCTCATGGACCAGATGGTCTTCTATTATTTTTAAAAATTTTATGCTCATCTCTCATTCTTACTTACCTATTCCTTCCCTGTTCTCTGAATATGTTTTCTATATTTCATGACTTCTGCTTCCTTACGGATTCTGCTGCTTCATAAATTTGAGTTACCATGACTCTTGCATCCTAATTCTATCTTGGAGGACTAAATCTACCTTATACCTCATCTTTAAAAAATTCTATTTAATGTTTTAAGCTTTAGTTCCTATTGCCAACAATCATAGCCTAAGTTGACATAAAAAAGCATCATAGACTGAGTACCTTATAACCAACCGAAATTTATTTATCACAACTCTAGAGGCTAGAAGACTGAGATCAGAGTACCAGCATGATCAAGTTCTGATGAGGACCCTCTTCTCAGCTGTTTGTAGACAGCTAATGGCTGACTCACTATTGTACCCTCACATGACAGGAGAGAAGTGAAGCAGGCTGTCTTGTGACTCTTAAAGGGTACTAATCCCATTCATGGGGGCTCTGTCTTCATGATCTCATCTATTCTAATTACTTCCTAAAAGCCCCACCAACTAATACCATCATATTAGGGGATAGGGCTAAATCTTACAAATTTTGAGGGGACATACTCAGTCCATAACACCAACCATCTAATTTCTTTTTAAGTCCTCTAATTCAAATCCAGGAGAGCAAGACTCCAGTTAGCCAGATCATTGGCTGCCTTTATATCCACTGGACTTTGGGCATGATACTTCAAATAGAGCTGCTTCAATGCCTCTCTAGAGTTTGGGTGCTGAAATTTACATGTCTCTATGACATCGTCTTTTTGGGGCTCCGTATCAGTTGGGACACTTTTAGTTGAAAATGATTTTTAAAAATCCAATATGAAAAACCAGTTTAAAAATAAAAGGAAATATCAGTGCTCGATTCAGTGTTAGCAGTGTTATCAAGTGCCAGTGTCTTTCTCTCTTTTCCTCTTGGCTCATCTTGCCCGTGTGTCACCATCAAGTAAAATCCTACCATATATAGCCCATGGAAGTGGAAAGCTTACATTTTTACATTTCCAAATTTAGCAAAAAGAGGAACTATGTCTCTATCTTTCAACAAAACATAAGTCCTAGCAAAAAGAACCCAGATTGTGTCTTAATGGCCTGCATTGGGTTATGTGCTCATTTCTGATTTAATTGCAGTGGTTAGGGCCAGTGTGGAGGCAATGATGCTCAAATAGGTCAGACTGAGTAACTTGCTAGAGATGAGTTAAAACCAATATCACACGAATATTATGGCCTCTAACTGTATCAGGAGTTTTATTCAGAGGGAAATCAGGGAGCTGCCCTCAGAAGAGCAATTGAGTGCTAGGCCCACATATTTTTCATTTACAGTTTGAGACACTGAGCTGGGTTTTGAGCCTGACATGGAAGTCAAGGTTCATGCTTTTCATTCTGGGTCACCAGTAGCCTAACCATGAGTGAAATTAGGAGATATAGAGGGAATGAAGCTTTTTCTATATGGACTCTGGTCTAAGACCTGTAGCAAGATGTACATTTCAGGATTTAGTAGGGTGACTTGACTGCTCCTCAGCAGAAATGAACCTGTGAGCTTGGTCACAACCCCACTGCTAAAAGGAAGCCCCATTTCCTCACCTCCTAAAAATAGTTGGATGCGTTCTGCTGCCCATTACAAGAAGCAGCAAGGTCTTTTAGAGGGAGAATTTAAAAATCTCACAGAAAGTAAAGATGGAAGAACAGATGGTTGAGGCAGATTATGTGAAGGAAAATTTTTTTTCGTGTCAATGTTTTAATTCAAAATTAAAGGGGTGAATGTATTAAAGCTATTACAGATGAACAAGATTGACTTGAGTCTCCTATGTTCATTTGATAATGAATGTAAGATATTCTCTGTAAAGGGAAAGGCTGAATGACACCTGAAGCTTTCATTCATTCAACAAGCATATACTGATTATTTATTTGGTGCTGGCATTCAGAAATGACAAGGACATGATCCGAAATATATGTTGTTCATGTTGGTTCAGCCTCCATTGTTTTACATTACTTATGGGGTTAACTCTAAAAGTTAGTGAACTTACAGTACAACCCAGTGTAAAATTAAAGCGGTGTGTTTAACCAGGACTTTGTAGTATAGACACTAGGATAGAACAGTGATTTTAGGAGACATTTATTCCCCTAATTCACTCATGACCACATTGGGTGTATTTTTAGTTTGTTCAGCCTCAACTGACATCGGCACAAGTTTCTTTTGGCTGCTCTCTTTTTCATTTTTTTCAACTTTTATTTTTTAATTAGTTATTTTTATTTTAATTATGGTAAAATAACACATAACAAAATTTATTGTCTTAACCAATATTAATGATACAGTTCAGCAGTGTTAAATAGATTCTCATTGTTTATGCAATGGATCTCCAAAACTTTTTCATCTTGGAAACTGAAACTTTACACTCATTAAACAATAAATCCCCTATTCCTTTCCTCTTTAATAATATAGGCATTAAAAACTATTCCACTATAAGCACCACGTTTGCTGCATCCTGCAAATTTTGATTTGCTGTGTTTTTATTTTACTTACTTCAAAATATGTTTTGAATTCCCTTATGATTTCCTCTTTGATCCTTGGATTATTCATAGGGCATTATTTAATTTCCAAACATCTGAATGTTTTCTAGACATCTTATTGTTAATAATTTCTAACAATATTGTTGTGGTCAGAGAATTTCAATTCTGTTTAGTAGATTAGTTTTATGACCCAGCATATGATCACCTAAGTGTCATGTGCATTTGAAAAGCATATATATTCTGCAGTTGTTGGATACAGTGTTTTATAAATGTTTATTAGATAAAGTTGTTGATAGAATGGTTCAAATATTTTATATGTTTACTGGGCTTTTTTTCTGTCTGTGTGTTCTATTAATTCATGAGAGGAATTGTCATTTCTTTCCTTAGTTCTGTCAGATCATGCTGTGTATATTTTAAAGTTTGGAATTCAATGCATACACCTTTAGGATGTTTATATCTTTTTTATAAGTTGACCCTTTGTATTTAGATTATTTGCCCTTATGTCTTTTTCTTGAAGCCTACTTAACCTAATATTAATGTGTCCCTGTAGCTTTCTTATGCTAAGCATTTGCATAGTATATCTTTTACCACCATTGTATCTTCAACCTGCTTGTGTCATTATATTTAAAGTAGTACTTCTTCTGAACATTATTTTAAATCCAGTCTGCTAACCTCTTACTTGTAATTGAAGAATATAATCTGTTTACATTTTATGCAATTATTGATATGGGGAGTTTACACCTACGATCTTGGTGTCTGTTTTCTATTTGACTCATGCATTTGTGTGTATACATGTGTGTGTTTGTGTGTGTATTTCTCCTTCCTGGCTTCTTTGGATAAATGTATCTGTTTTTAGAATTCTATCACTTAAAAAAAGTTTAGTTTCTATCTTCATGTATGTTTTCTCAGTCACATTTCCAGAGAATACAATGTTCATTTTTAACTTCATGTTGTCAACCTTTAAATAATATTGCACTACCTTCCCACAGCATACTTCCATTTTCCACCTCCATTCTTTGTACTCTTGTCATATTTTTCTCCTACATATTCTATAAACCCCACAGAATATGGTTATTTTTTCTTTTTTAAAACAAAAACTGTTTAAAGAAATGTATCACTGTAGATGAAATGGTAGGTAATAAAAAGTCTTTATGTTTACCTACATATTTGTCCTTTCTGGTGCCCTTCATTTCTTCCTGAAGATATAGGCTTTCCATCTGGTCTCATTTCCTCTCAGCCTGCAGAATTTCTTTTAGCATTTTTATAGTGTAGGTATGCTGAACATGAATTATCTCTACTTTTATATGTCTGAAAATGTCTGTATTTTTCCCTTCAATTTTGAAGAATGTTTTCACTGAACATAATAGTCCAGCTTGACTGTTCTTTCAGCAAAATGATGTTTTACTGTCTTCTACCTGTATTGTTTCTGAGAAGTCATGTGTAACTCTTCTTGTTGTTTCCTGATATGTCATATTTCTTTTTCTCCCTTTGGCTTCTTTAAAAATTTTTCTTTACCTTTGTATTTTAGCAGTGTGACCTCTCTGTATCTAATAATGGTTTCCTTCTGATTTCTCCTGCTGACTTGAACTGTTGGTTAATGTTGTTCATCAATCTTCAAATGTTTCTTCTGTCCTGTCTTGCTTTCTCATTTTTCTGGGACTCCAGTTACATATATGATAGACAATCTTTGATAGTGATTTACAGATTGCTGATGCTTTGTTATGTGTTTTGTATTATTTTTCTCCTTGGGTTTCAGTTTGGATAATTTCTCTTGGCATATCTGTAAGCTTGTGGATCCTTCATCTATTGTGTTCAGTCTGTTGTTAAAACCACCAAATGAATTTTCCATTTCTGACTTTTTTTTTAATTCTTGCATTTCAATTTGGTTCTTTTTTATAGTTTCTGCTGAAGCTCTGCATCTGTTCACACACATTGTCCACCATTTCTTCTAGATCTTTAACCTATTCTATGATTATTTTAAATTCCTGTATTATACTATTAATATTTGAGTCATCTCTGAATTTTTCTGTATCGATTATTTCTTATTTGACCACAGGTAACAAGTTCTTGCTCTTCAAAAGTCTCAAAATTTTGTTGTGTCCACATATTGTGTGTAAAAGACCAGCAGAGACTTAAGTAAATATGATTTGCCTCCAGAAAATATGTTTTATATTCTGTAAGATTAATAATGGGTCCATTTAATCTGTATTTCGCTTTGATGCAGCTTTGGTTAAATTCAGTTTACCTGAAAGATTTTCCCATCAGAAGGACTTGATTTCTGAGTAATGGAACACTTCTGGGATCCCTCTGTTTTGTAGCCTCTCCTAGCATTTTGAATCTCTGGGAAGCTCTCTGCTCCCCAGAACATGTCCCTTGGGGAATTTTTCTCAGTCCTCCTTCCCCACCCTCAGCCTTTGGAGAACCATTGAAATACAACTCTTTGAAAGTCTGGGATCTCTTGGAAAAAAATTCTCTCAGCTCGTCTGCATGACTCCTAGTCTTCAGCATAACACCCTCAAGCACTCATGAAAGCCTATGGAAAGAGTGGATGAATGGGTACAAATTTTTTCTGTGGTTCAGTCTTAGGATTCTGATCTCTAATGCCAGCTCACATGCAGCCATTAAAAGTTTGTTAAAAGTTTCACTGGTTTATCCTAATCCATATTTAGCAGATTACTCTCCCTCCCACAGTTCTACCAGTGGTGAAATAACTGTTCTCTTCTCTCTTAGGAAGGTCTTATTACTTTCTGAAATTTAGTTCATAGGGGTTTTTTTTGCACCCTCAGCTCTCTGTAGTGTATCCAAGAAGTCCCTTTAGGGTCATTTTGAATGACAGTTTTTAAATTCTGAAGACACTAGAAACCTGAATAAATTTGGAGACAGGTCAGGCATTGTACATTTATATAATGAGAACCTGTCTCATAACTCTCCTTTTTTGAGAGTTCAAAAGCAGAGTCAATTAACAGCAACCAATGGCAAGAAATGTGTAATGTAAGGTGGCATACCAAAAGTCCCTTAAGGTGATCCCACTGCTGATACATGCCACGTGTTTGGGCTTTTTTATTTTTGTCCCTACGATTGTTTTCTGTGATAAGTACTATTTTGTTTGAATAAAAAAAATGTCTTCCTGATACAAAAGATGTTGAAGTAGTTAGTTTTGCTTTCAGCAAATGCTTAGGAGGAAAATCTAAGCTAAATTCTATGGAGAGGAGGTAATGGTCCAAATATTAAGCAGTTAGGTCATAAATGGAGACAGTGTTCCTGCTGGGTTTCTTCACTAGTGGTCTGGTTATTTTGGATCTGCTGTAGCATTGATTCATAGGGAAGAGGGAGAGAAAATTTTATAATCCAAAGAAGTGAAGGACAAAACCTTGACTGAGATCTCAGCCTTTACATGAGGCACTGCCTCTTGCTTACCCAAGAGCTCATCCCCTCAGTATCCTAGGTCCAACTGAAGTCCCTAACACTACTAATTAAGTCACCCAGTTCACACAGGACATAAAGAGGTTTTACTTACTTTCAAAAACTCTAAGCTTCCTAGCACATTCTCACATCTCTCAATGCTAGTCTTTTGTAGTATAAACACTTAGGTCCCCAGAAAGTCTATTAAATCATCTATAAGGGCAAATGAATGACACTAAGTGCAAGGTGAGTTTGTAGTGGAATTGATGACTTCCTCAGCCGATATCAGTGGAAATCTACTGAGTCTCTACTGCACTCATGAAAAGCAGATCATGTTTGACAAATGTGACTGGATATTTTTATACATTTCCTCTATTGCCTGATAAGTAGGAGTGAGGAGGAGGAATTTATCTGAATATTTGTAAAGTGCATGACATTGAACCCATAGGTGGAATGATTTATGTAAACTAGCAATGCTTTCTTTCTTGGAAAAGTGGAAGTCATCTAGCACAGTGCTTAGGAATATCAACTTTGGAGTCAGATTTATGTGGGTTCCATTTATTTGGGTAAATTTCTATGCCCCAATTTCCTCTGGATAACAGAGGCATCTATTATCTACCTCTTGTTATTCTCTTTAACACAGTGGTATTTGTATAGAATTTTTCAGAGTGCCTGGTACACAGTTGGTACTTAATAAGTGGTAAGAATTATACTATATGGGAATGAGATCCATGATAGAAAGCTTCAATAAAACCCAATAACAAGTATGGTGATAGCTCTTAAGGACTTTCTCCAGTTGTACTTGTATACTCACTTAATTTGAGCCTGGAGCTCTGGTTGGGTATTTATTCTGCCAGTACAAATGAGTAGCAGAGAATCAACTGTTCAAAATCTGTTTGTTCAACTTCGCAATGCATGATAGGATTTAGCAGAAGTATATTGTTTGCTATTCTATTTAGTATTTTCACAGTTCAATATCAAATAAAAATTGTTCTCTAGTGGGAATTGAGGAAGAGAGAAATTTAGCTCCAAATTTCCCTGGGTGTTGGGGTGAAACCATCTGGAATTCAAAATGTTGCTGTGGGTAACTTAGAGCTGAATGTCTGAAGGTACAGGAAATAGGAGACTAAGGCAGCTGCCTCTCATTTCTTGGGGTAGCCACACCAAGATCTAATCTACCAAGGCTAATATTTATATCTATACTCAGGTAAGAGTGTTGCCAGGGCTTGTTAATAACAGATCCTACATAATGATGCCAAATAGAGCACAAAAGTATAGGTATTAATCTTGTATCTGGTTATTTAGCTATTTCCTCATCCCCTTCCCATTACCAAATGAAGAAGCAAAAGGCAGAAGAGTATAGTGGTTCAGGTAAGCCAAGAGGTTGGAATTAGATAAGGCTGGATTCGAATCCTAGCTTTGCCTCTGTGTAAATGCTAAGTCTCAGATTCCCCCACTGAAAAACTGAGGTAACAATGCTTACCTCGCTTGTGGGTTTAAAGGAGAAGAGATATGTAAAAATGTGGTGTTCAATAAATCTTAATACTTCCTATTAATCCAGAAAAGATATATTAAGCAAATATATTTTCCTTCTTGAGGCTGAAGATTCATGAAAGCCCAGATGTGTGGTGGGGTGACTGTGGACCCTAAACCACATTTTCAAAGGAAGCTCCATCTGTTTTATTATTTTTAACCATATATCCATAGAGGCCATCACTTAGGGCCTGCGGAGGAGAAATAAAATGAACCAATTGGGGCAAGTGATCAAGTGGCATTTCCTACGTCTTTCCTGAATTCAGGTTGAGTACGCAGCTGTGTGTAAAAGCTTAAAAAGCTGAAAGGTATCATCAGTATCAATGCCAGGAATAAAACAGTGTCAAACCACTGACAGCAGCCCTGGCTAAATCAAGCACTGATCAATGAAGACTCAAGGCTTTAAGGTGGTGTTAGGTGCTGCTCTAGAGTAAGAGAATTACTGGCTGTAGAGACATCAAGCTTGCAACAGTGTGCCCATCCTTTCATCAGAAATGCCCGGGGAGCTAATAGGGCCCAAGGGGTTGCTTGCACCAAATATCCACACTCAAGCTATTTGCCTCTGTGAACCCTTTTATAGTTCCCCATCACTTTTGTACAGTAAAACTATTTATTTAAATAGGGGAAGTTTGGAACTGACTCTGTAATGCTAATTACATAAAAAGTTAGATGCTTAGATCAACAATGAGAAGTCTTGATACTCATCTGTATCTCATTTATCTTTGTAGTCCTCTGGGCTTAGAAAAAGCTTAAAATAGCAATTACTTTAAAAATTTGTTCACTACTTCATTCACGCTCCTTTATTTGTCCATTTGTAGAGACCATTCAATCCAATTCATCATGTCCATTATATAAATGAGAATATTAAGGCCCAGAGAAGGGAAGGAACTTGCTCAGGATTACTTTCCTACTCAGTAGTTGAACAAGACTAGAGTTCTTTGATTACAAGCAAGAGCTACCCAAGGTAGTAACATAAGCAATAGACAGATAAGTAGACAGACAGATAGATAAGCAAGAAGAATACAGGACAACTCATGAATTAAACGATGAGCTGAAGACCTAGGCATTCAGAGACATAATAACTAGTATCCTCAGTGGTCTGGGTGGCAGGTACTCACTCATTAGAGTCTTCCCAGGATTCTGCCATCAGGCCCTTCAGCCTCAGCCACCTCCTGTATGTTGCTGTCCAAGATTCAAATTCCTGGAGAAAGAGACTTGATTTGTCATCAAGTCAATTTTTTTATCTTCCTCCTAAGCTGTGATAAGGGACACGGGATCCCATGTTTGACATCTTGCTAGAATCACATGGGGTTAGAGTCAGAGGCAAATTCCCAAAGGATGCTAAGAAAACAGAAAGAAACAAAGAACTCATACAATTCAACAACAAAAAAACAAACAATCCAATTAAAAAATGGGCAAAGAACCTGAACAGACACTTCTCCCAAGAAGACATAGAAACAGCCAACAGATACATGAATAAATGCTCAACTTCATTAGCTTTAGGGAAATGAAAATCAAAACCACAATGAAATTATTATTTCATACCTGCTAGCGTGGCTATCATCAACAAGACAAATAACAGCAAGTGTTGGCTGTGGAGAAAAAAGGAACCCTCATACACTGTTGGTAGGAATGGAAATTGGCACAGCCACTATGGAAAACAGTATGGAGGGTCCTCAAAAAATTAAGAATAGAATTACCATATGACCCAGCAATCCCTCTCCTGGGTATCTACCCAAAAAATCTGACAACATTTATCTGTAAAGATACATGTATCCTGATGTTCATTGTAGCATTATTCTATGGCCAAGACATGGAAACAACCGAAGTGTCCTTCTATAGATGACTGGATAAAGAAGATGTGGCATATATATATATATATATATATATATATATATATATACACACACACACACACACACACANGGAATATTACTCAGCCATAAGAAAAGATGAAATACTGCCATTTATGACAACATGGATGGATCTTGAGATTATCATGCTAAGCAAAATAAGTCAGACAGAAAAAGTCAAGAGCCACATGATTTCACTCATATGTGAATATGAGTAATATAAAACTGAAAGCAACAAAGGAACAAAACAAACAAAGAAACAAAAACTCATATACACAGACAATAGTTTAGTGGTTACCAGATGGTAAAGGGGAAGGGAGTGGTAGATGAGGGAAAAGAGGGTCAAATATATGGCGATGGAAGGAGAGCTGACTCTGGGTGGTGAGCACACAGTGCAATACATAGATGAAGTATTATAGAAATGTACACTTGAAGCCTATAGAATTTTACTAACCAATGTTACCCCAATACATTTAATAAATAAAAAAAAAGAAAAAAGGAGAAAAAAATAGAAAAGCTTTTAAGAAACAATCCTCTTCTTATATAGGTTGTCTTAGATGATAACAGAATAAAAGAGGCTGAGAAGCCTAAATCATTTTCTGAAAAAGAAAGAAAGAAAGAAAGAAAGAAAGAAAGAAAGAAAGGAAGGAAGGAAGGAAGGAAGGAAGGAAGGAAGGAAGGAAGGAAGGAAGGAAGAGAAAAGAAAGAAAGAAAGTGTATCTTGTATGTTTAAAACAAGCAAACCCCTATCAAGGGGCAAAGACTTAATTTCAAAATATTTAATTCTAAACTTTCTAGGAAATTTAGAAACAGGCACATTCTTCATAAGAAATGGTTTCTTTAGTGTAACTGCAGTCTGATGGATACCAATCAAGGCCCTTAGGCCCACCCTCAGCTTTTCTTTCTGGGACATGGCTCTGTTTCTGTGTTGTAAGTAAGGAAACTTGCTACTCTGAGGCTTACCCTACACCTAGAAAATGACTCAGGTGTGACAAAGAAGGTGCCAGTGTATAATATCTTAGCTTTCAATGAGTACTTAAAACACTTGAAAAATCCTATTTGCAGGATTTTGGAAAACTATATTAATTATGAACAGAGCAAGGGTCAGCCTGACCCAGGGAGAAAGCATCGTGACCTAAGGATAAGAAAGACCGGATTTGTGTTCTGACTCCGCAGTTTGCTAGTTAGGATAAGGCTGCTTTACCTTCCTTGACTTCAGTTTTGCTTTGTTTTGTTTCTGATCTATGTAATGAAGATGTTGAACTATATACTTTCTAACTAAATAGTTGGACAAGCAAATATGAAAATGAATAAATTTTTTAAAACTTAATAAACCTAAACTCCATTCCTTGGATGAGCCTTACTTTATCCTTACTTTGATTCTTTTAAACACAATTTCAGTACATATAGAAATAGACAAGGTAGATGCTAATCAATTATATACATATATATATTATATATATATATATATTATATACATATTATATATATATATTAAAGATTTTATTTGGGGAATTGGGGGAGGGAACAGCGTTGGGGAATCGGGGAAGGTGAACAGACAAGTTGCTGTTTTTTGTTCTTCAGTCTAGTTGTGGAGGACGTTGCTGGCCCATGTTGGTATTATCATTGCGCTCTTCCCGGGTGAGGCAGTCGGTCGCTGGCCATTGGATGGCCACTCACAGTGGCTCATGGCGACTCACGGCAGCTTTTGCCAACTACCCGCTGCCAGCTGCTCACGTTTGCTGCCGGTCACTCACGGTAGCTCACAGCAGCCCACTGCAGCAGGGGCTACAGCCTACGCCATCACCAGCCATTCACGGCAGCCCAGCTCCAGGTCAAGCTGTTGCTCACAATCTTACTGTAGAGGGCGCAGCGTCACTGGCCTATATGGGAACCAAACAGGCGGCCCTGCTGCTCAGAGCTCACGCTCCCAACTCTTAACCAACTGAACCACTCGGCCAGCCCCTCAAATATATTTTAAAAATTATTTTAATTGCATCTTTGTTCTGTCTCGAAGACAAATGAAAATCATCATTGAGATGCTATGGCCTCTATCAGCTGCCCTCTGATGAAGGTGTGATTGTTTTGAATGCCTGAGCAGGCTCAGACACCCTTCTCCTCACCACCCCTTCCCTGAAACATGAGTCACTTTGACAAACTGGTGGACACAGAAGCTTAGCAGGGTCACCCCGCCTCTCGCCCCCATTTTTATTACTTTATCAAGAGCCGAAACTTTAGGCAATATTGGCATTCAGTCACAATTCTCAGAGTTCATCTGAGGCATTTGGGCAAGTTCTCCTCTTAGTGAAAACATTAAATAGCAAGTAAGCTTAACTTCTGAACAAAGAGAGCTTTTTTAGAGGGGTCTTGCATATATTACAAATTTTATTTCCTTTTTCATGTCTGATTTAACTTCTTTGGTGGGGCCCATAGATTTTAATAGTCATGTTTTGTTGATTTTATTCTCACCCCTGCAAATAGAAGGAGAAAATTAGCCACATCAGATGGCTGCAGCCCTATGGAGTGTCTCCTTGAATAATCCAGTCACTCTGCTGGCCGCTAAATATAGTGTCTGAATCCTTGCTCTTGCATATCCCACAGATGGAGGGTAGGAAGAGAAGCTGCTTTCCATTATCCGCTCAATGAATAATCTATAGATGCAATAGATACAAGCAATGCCTACCTGTGAGGTTGGCTGAAAACCAACTTCTTCATAAGCAAGCTCAGCTAGGAGTCCAAGTTTTGTCAGCTGTCAATCAGATTAGGGAGGAGGTAAAGCAGATATCGGAGATAGATTCATTGTGAATATTTGTTACATCTTTAAATATTCTGCAACTTTAAGAAAAGGTTTTTTTTTTCTCCCCATGGTACTAGCAAAATAAATTCACCAAAAGGTAGGTAGCCTAATGATCAGACTTATCTGCCACTTTGATAGCATTAGATCCCAGGGAGTAAATGTCTCTCATTATATATAGGAGGAAGCTATGGGCTATTTCTCTGTGAACCAGACAAATTTATCTCCATCTTTATTCTTCCAGGTGGTTATGATGAGCATGCAAATATTCCCCCTTCTGCGATGATTAGTGCAGCTGGCCAGAGACGCTGTTGTCAAGATGTTGATGCAAGAAGATAGGAGCCTCAGGCGCACTGCACCAGGTAAGATGTCCTGGCCCGGTGCTGGTTCAGGCAGTGTGGCAGTGGGCCTTTTGTTGGGACAAGGTTAAAGTTGTGCTTTGTCTTAGTCAAAGTTTGTTTTCTGTTACAATTACCATATGCTTCCTCATATTAGCTGTAGCAGGAAAGGGGTTGTAGTATAAGGATACAGGAGCATTTTACAGAACACAGGGCTGTTAATTACAGTGTGACCTCTAAAGAGACCAGGTTGAGGAATTGAACATCTATTCTCTGTCTCTCTGAGGCCATATGGCCTCTCATTCCCACTTACTTCTGAAAGTCAGTGTCATTTGTCTTTTCCCAACACTCCTGCTGAATCTCCATCTCTGCACACACGGCAGGAGACGGCTGTCCTGGCTTCCTCATTCACCTGCCCTTGACATTCACAAGTCAAGCAATAAGTAAAGCCATAAAATCTCATCTCTCTGCTTCCAAATTCTCAGAGAAGAGTCTCTGATCAATTCATTTGGGCCCATTTTGTTCACCCAGAGTCTAATCACGCATTTCATGGAAATCCTAAAGTACAAATATGAACCCCCAGGACACTTGGGCCTCATGTCAAGAACCATTTACTGAGCACTGTGGTGAGCCCTTCACATGCATTATCTTTGTCTGACGTTCACAGACACCCTAGAAAGTAGGTATTATGATCTCCATTTATACATAACAAGGCAGAGTCTCAGAGGGGATAAGTAGTGTGCCCAGGATCACACTCCTGTAAATGACAGAAGTGGGATTTAAACCCAGCTTTCCTCAACTTCAAGATGCATGCTCTTTACTCTTACTCTCTCCTGCTTTAAACCAGAGATTCTGAGATTCTGATTCTTTGGGTATAGAATGGGGCTGGAGAATTTGCATGTGCAACAATCTCTTCTGTGAAGTTGCTGCTGCCCAGAGGGCCCCACCTTGATTAGCTCACTGCCCTAAAGGATCAAGAAGTTAACCCTCTCGTGCATGAACAAATCCCTCTGTGGTGTCAGCATACCCCAGAAATAACCAGACTCAAAAAAAGGTCTTGCGAGTTCAATTATTTGTTTTGTCTAGTCCTAAAGTTTTACACTTTCTGCTTTTAACACGTCTAAGACAGAAAACCCTTTCTGATGTAGAATACTTACATTTTGAGGGCCTCTCAGGAGTCCTGGAGACATACACAATACACAGTTTTTGGAGGTCATTATAGAAGTCACCTGCCATACTTTTACCTCTTAACCCTTTACTCACATGAAAAAACACTCTGATGTTCATCAGAGAAATAATGCTGAATAACACTGCCTCACTGGGAGATGACAGAGATCAGTTTCCATGAACTTCACTCTTCTCCCCCGACATGTTTTTTAAAAGTTATTGTATACAGTACTGAGAATGAAGTATTTACTACATGCAACATCATGGATGAATCTCACACATGAAATGTACGAAAAAAGCCAAACACACTAAAGTACACACTGCATGGTTCCATTTATATAAAGTTATAAAATAGACCAAACTCATTTATGGGGATAGAAATGAGAATAGTGGTTGCTCCTTGGGGTAGCAACTGCAGGGCACAGTGTGAGGGCGGGAGGAGTGCAAAAAGGGTTATCAGAATAACCTTCTGTTTTTTTATCTGGATGATGCTCACATCACACATTCGATTTGTGAAAATTTATCAGCTTGTGCATTTATGAACTGAGCACTTTTCCATAGGTATGTTGTATTCCAATATAAATGTTTAGAGGAAGTGAAAAAACCCTCATTTGTAGAAAAGCAGAATATAAAACTATATTGAGACCTATATCACAAATGTGCTAAGCTTTCACATTTCACAAAAAATAAGTCTAAAATGAAACACTTCAAAATGTTAACGATGGCTACCTCTGGGTGGTGAAAATGTGGCTAGATTTATCTTTCATAGTTTTCTGTATTGCCTAAATTTTCTGCAGTATGCATATATTACATTTATAAAGATATTTTAACCTACTAAGTTTTTATGTAAACCTTTTATTTTAAAACAAATGGATTTTCATCAGGTCAAAGTAAGTAACAGGACCCAATCCCAACAAATTCAGAAAAAGAAACCCCAGGTCTATAAGTACCTGTATAACACAAATGTTAAAACAAAATGTGGCCATGAAAACTAAGGGAGCTTGACATTCACTTTATTCCTCATAAATGATATTTCCCATGGGCTGCTGAGATAGGAAAATTATAAGTAGTCAGAGAAATTGCCACGGTAGAGGGAATCAGGGTGGGAACCATAACAAAGCGAGGGAAATAATTTATTAGCTGACACAGAGGTTTAAGTCACAGAACCCACCAGAGTGACAAACTCAGGTGGGGGAGGAAAAGGACCTCTTTTTCCAAGTCAGGGGTTCCCAGGTAGAATGCATATCTTCAAAGAGTTTATTTAACATAAGATAAGACTGTCAGGAGTCCTTTCTTCAAAGCCAATCTCTGCTAATATACTCCTCTCAGAGCAGAGACATTGATTAAGCTGATTAACTCTAAGAAAACTAGGCAGGTTCAAGGAAACACCTACTCCGGGCTAAGCAGCAATGTAAATCTGATAATAGTGCCAAGAGGCACCAGGCAGCCCCCCTCTCCAGACACACAAAAGGTATAAAAACCAAAGCTTTTGCCCTAACTAGCGGGCACCCCAGTTGGGACCCCCTCTCGTTTTGAGAGCTGTTATTTTCTACTCTGATAAAACTACCCTCTGTTACCAGCTTTACCTCTCTGGTCCGTGTCTCCATTCTTCGGCTTCACAAGACCACAAATCCTGGTGTGAACACACACACACACACACACACACACACACACACACACACACACACACACATCCAAAGATCCTGCATCACTGCTTTCAGTTTGCATTGGTATTTGTAAAGCAAGATTTGTGAGGGAGAAGCACTTAGGAAGTGAGGAAAATCATTGTTTCACCAAGTTTGCAAAACAGGATACCAGTGTCCTAGGACCAAGTGATAAATAGAGTGATAAATGAGATTTCAGACCAAAGCTCAGAGATGCTAAAAACTCCAGGAAACCCATCTCATGTTCTCTAGTACTTTTAATATTTGTGATAAAATTAAATAAAAATAGAGATGCATCTGGGACCAGAATTTTTAAAGCATTCTTTTATAATTTCTCCTTGAAGTTCCAGAAAGGTGACTCTTTTCAAAGAGGTTATATATTTTATGTTAAGCATAAGTCAGGTGTTTGTGAATTCTAGATGGCCTGGGAGAAAGAATTCACTTAATATCAGAAGTATTTTCCGAACACCTTCCTAATTTTCCTTCTAGATAAATAGAAAACTAACGGTTTAATTTCTTTTCCCCTAAAGAAACCAACTATAAGGCATTCTTATGTGGCATTACGTAGTAATTATTTTGTAGCCAAAATAAAGTTTGTTGAAAAAAACAAAACAAAGGCAGGGAGAACCCAAGTCCTTGGTGACTTCCTTTGAGCTGCTGGATCAAGCTCACCGGCTTCTGGACTTATAGGATAAATGTCCCAAAAAGTTCACTGTAGAGCAGTGTTTCTCAGCCTCAGCACTATTGAAATTTTGAGCCAGACGGTTTTTGTTGGGGGTGCTGTCCTCCCTTGTAGGCTCCTTAACAGTATCCCTGACCTCTACTTACCAGGTACCAGTAAAACCCCCATTTGTGACAGCCAAAAATGTCTAAAATGTCTTCAGATGTTGACTAATGTCCCTTGAAGGGCAAACATCCCCCAGCTTGAGAACCACTACTCTAGGATTTTCAACCAGTTTGAGCTGTGTTTTTGAACATTTGCAACATATTTTTTTTATTAGCTTCAGGTATACAAAACAATGTAATAGTTAGACATTTCACTCTTCACAAAATGATAACCCCCCTCCCCCAATCGATTGCCCCTCTGACATCGTACATATCTATTACAATTCCATTAACTCTATTCCCTAAACTGTACTCCATATCCCATGACTACATATATACATATATATATATATATATATAATTATAGTTGACATACAATATTACTCAGCTTCAGCTTCAGGTGTACAGTGCAGTGGTCAAGCCTCTACCCCATCCATGAAGTAGTCTCCCTAATAAGACATGCAATATAGATATTTTAATAGACTGTATGTGGCATGTATTGGTATATATTACCTAAAATTATTAGATTCAAATAATTTCTGTTAGCCACCAATATTCAGTCTAAGAGGAGATTATCTTTGAAATATTGCTCCTTGAACAAATGGACTTCCAAATTCTTGTTTTGGGGAATATTGTGACATAAATGTCATCTCAGAACTGACATCCCATGTCATCCCAGAACTTCTGGAAATTGTTTCTTATGGCTCCATACTGAAATTTCCTGCTCTCAGTGGATGTTTAACTTCTTATCGTGAATGTCTTTCTCGCTGTTCTGAATGATCCACGTATGAAACACAGTTTTCTTTTCCAGATTTCCATGAAATCACTTTTGGGAGCTCAAGTGGACATGGAGGACATGCAAGACTATGAACCCTACAAGGCAGTCAATAAAAGGCAGACATAAGCAATGTGCTCTCACGTATTCAGTCAATGTTGGTTATGAATATTGGCTACTTGATTTGGTTCAGGTGAGACATTGCACTAACCAATGTCCCCTGGCTTCATACGCTGAAGTGAGAGTGTAAACAGAGCATGGTCAGATTGGATAACCACCAAATTCTGTTGGAGATGCTCCAGTTTTGCTGTCTTGATAGATTCGTTTTCATAGAACTGTAAGGGTCTCTGTTGGGTGGAAGCCTTCTCTGTTTTCTGGTTATATCTTTGCTCTGCATCCTTAACACTAAGTATATTGTGTGTTTTCTTAAGGAAAAATGTGTAGAGCTTGACCTTTTGAATGTGCTCTAATGGACTAAACAGATACATAAAGATCAGAAGCATATTTTCTAAATGAACAGAGTACCAGTCATGGGGAGTGGGAAGGGATACTGCATGTTTGTATGCAGATAATTAAAAAGTAAGTCCCTGTTTTTCAGAGCTTAAAAAAAATCCTTTAATCATTTCTGCTAATTCATACATCCAGCATCAGTCTTCAGCCTGATTTTTTGGCCCTGTCTTTTTTTTTTTTTCCATTCTTTACTCATAAATCCCGCAAATTTAAAAAGAGAAAAAGAAAAAAGCCTATTTATTATAAAGAATATTTTATCCCTCTGTAGGTCAATGTCTGATTTCAGTTTGGGATCTCTCTTTGAACATCCAGAGATTCATTAATGTGCTCAGACAACAAAGAACCTTCTTCTTTAGAGAGAAAAGTAACAGAAACTGTTACACCTATGATTTCTGCCCTGTAGAGCTTAAGGTCTAGTAGAAGAAATGGACAAAAGAAGCAAATGCATGAACATGATGGGGGAATGAACTAGAAGCTCTTCAGTTTCTGTTGTGGTTGACTGGTTAATATTTCACACACCTTCAGTAAATTGACCCAAACAAGTTTGCTGTGGCTCTTCGGGCAGAACTTGCTTATTGAGTAGTACACAGCCAGTTATCACTGGGTTTTCTTTCAGTTCAGTGAGTTTTCTCCCTGCCTCCTCACTTTTTAACAAAATCACTCAGACTGTAGCTTTCTAGTTTTAGACATCCCCATTGGCAATTGGATCATCTATTTTGGAGACATAATTGAAAAGATTGGAGAGTTCACTAAGGATCTTTTGGCTGATAGACACTGACAAAGAAGCCAAGGTAGTTTGGTCAAGATTTCTGGAATGCCATCGTTTCTGATTACAAAGGATGGTATTTATTTCCTACTGACCCAAGTAGTGACAAGCATTTAGTCGAGGTGATTTAGAGGAAATTAGAGAGAGACATGGGTGCTTGGAGCGTTCTGAAGAGAGAAAAATGGTTTTTCTGCCATTAGCTTTTACTCTACAATGTTTTTAACATTCAAAAACACTTTAATATTGAGTTGGACTTTTTGTCCCTTGGGAATTGGACAGGCTCTAGAAAGAACATACGCATATTTGTTGTACATTTTTTTTTTTACTAAGTGTTAACTTTCTAAGCTCCCTAGAGGCAAATCAGCTAGGTTTAAAGAGTTATTATTGTATCCACGACATCATGGATGCTTTGGGAATATGACGTAACCCAGAAATATTAACCTCTTCTTGTGGGTGCCTAGAGTCTTGGCAAAATTTTTTTTAGTTAATTAATATTTGAATTAAATACATAATGAATAATAACAGCTATTAATTATTGAATGTTCACTAAATGCTAAGCACTGCACCAAGTACATGATATATACATTTTCCCATTTAGTTTTCACAAAGTATCTATTGAGGTAGGTAGTATCATTATCTCCATTTTGTAGATGAGGAAAATGAGGTTTGGATGGGTTAGTTTGCCTAGAGACATATAGCAAATATATAGCAAAGCCATTATAAACCTCAGTGTATGGTGACTCCAAAACCACCATTACATTCATAATTAAGTAAAGTCCCATTCATTTGGAATCCACCAAATCAGTTTATAAAGTAATTGTTTCATATTCAGCAACTCATGACATCCTGTTTATACATTGCTTTCAATACTGTTCTAATCAGCCTCTGTGTCTGAAATAAAAAATTGCTTAGTCCAGTCCATTTTAATTCAATCCACTGAAAGATTCATGTGGTCCATGAAGTATTTTAGTTTCTAGGGGGGAAAAGGAAAGCAAAGATTAGTAAGATACATTTCCTGCCCTCAGTGAATTCAAAGTCTATTAGGGGACTTTACTCTTCATCTTCATAGAGTGTGTACTCCCCAGCCCTCATTCCTTGTCTTTAGTTCATGGATGCTGAACCAGGAAAGGGATGAAGGGAGGCTCTCAATTAAAGCGTTACTGAGACGACAATTCAGGGTTCAATGTGATATTTTGCAAAGAGCCAAGCAAATCTTCCTGGCTCATATGGGAATGGAGCCTATGGCCCCTACCTCAACAACACTATTAGTGTTAAGTAAGCAAAGCCAGTCTGTTATATAATTACATTACAATGGACACCAATTCCTTAGGGGTATTGTCCCAATCACCGGTTGATGAAGCTCATCTTTCAGGAGACAAAACCACACACATACCCCAAAAAATATGCCCCTACCAGTCATATTTAAACTTCATAGCCCTATCCCAAGCCATAGCTAGTTAGTCAATGGATTAACAGTAACCCAGGCTGAGCCAATGCGATTATTTTCCCTGGGATCTTTGTATGCCCTATGTGTCCTTGTGAGAAACTGAACCAGTAATACCTACACTTGGGGGCTATGCAGTGGCCATCAATTTGTATCTGACAATGAGCAAAGAAAATCTTTCTGTATCTAGAAGACAAAGAACACTGATATGCAAAGAGAAACCGCAGCAAGGGCGGTGGGGAGGGAAAGGGGGGGCGCCGGGCTGAAGAAACACGAGAGTCAAGGATAGGGTTAAAGCGGGGCCAGGGGGCTGCAGCCTCTCTGGGACTGAGCCCCGGATCGGCCAATGTGTGGCTTTTATTTGGAAACTTCAAAGAAGTGAAGCTTGTTTTTTCCAAAGTCCATGTGATATGTGCTTTATGGCTGTTTTCCATCCACCTGCCCCTTGTATTCCAACACTGGCAGTGCCTTCATACTCCCTCGCACTCAATCCCCAGGATGGCGTTGCTGTACCATAAAGATAAGGGAGATAACTCACATCATTCCATCGGGTCTCAGCGTTCTGAGACACTCCCTTGAGGAAGATTTACCGGCATCATTTCGCTGGGTCTCAGCATTCTGAGACACTCCCTCGGGACCTCATGAGGCCAGGGATTGGTGTGTGTGTGTGTGGGGGGGGGCGGTTGAGAATGAAGCTGTAAGGCAACAGGAAACAGCCATAAGAAATGGAGGGGAAGTCATAAAAGTGTTTGAATTTCTGTTTCCAAGCTGGTTTTATAAATTCTTGTTACAATTCCCAAGTCATTCCTTTATTCCTATAGTAAGTTCTCATTCTTGGAATACACTAGCTTAAATTGGTTTCTGTCATTTATCATACTGGCACTTCATTATAGTACAGGGACCACATACGTAATCTTCATCAGATCTGCCATGTACAGCTGTACACTGCACAACACTAGGGGGTGCTAGTGACCTCATTGTCTGCATTATACAACCACACGCAGTGACCCTGGCTTTCAAGGTTATAGATTCCTTGAGCAACATATTTCCTGTGTTCAACTCAATGCATCAAATAAATATTATTAGAAATAAAAATAGGTCCACATGGTCACAATCTAGGAAAGCAGACCAACGAGAAACAATCACTACATAATATGATATAGACGACACAGACAAATTTCAGAAGGGAGCCTCAATAACTCCCTCAGGGAGGATCAGGGGAGGCTTCCTAGAGGAGGGATGACCAGGCAAGTTCCAGGCAGTGGGAACAGCAAGTATGAAAGTGGGAGTAAGTGGGACAGCATGGTGTGTTTGCAGAATTACAAATGGCTTGCTTGGGGTTGCTGGAGGAAGAAGGAAAATAAGGTATGGGGCAGAGCTAGAGAGAGGAGCAGGGTCCAAATAACAATGAGCTTGGCCTACCAGGCTCAATGGCTTGTACATTATGCTGTAGACGAAGGCTGCTCACATTGTAATATCATACAACTCACCTGGAGATCATGCTAAAATGTAGATTCTAATTCAGTAGGTCCCAGGGTGAGGTGGGGTTAGCGNGCATGGACTGGAGAGTCTGCATTGCTAAAAAGCTCTGTGTTGATGCTAGCGTTATGAGTAACAAAGATTTAAGCAAAGGGCCATTGAAGACTATGAAGCAGGAAATCATATGGTATTCCAGAAAGATCACCCTGCTGTACTGGCATGGGCATATTAGGCATAGGAGGCAGGGAAAACAGGCAGGAGACCTGTTAGGAAGAAATTTCAAGGTCCATGTGAAAAATGATGGAAACAGGAAGTAGATGAATTGTGTCAACTTGAGTTTGTCATGCTAGGGAGCAGTAAGAAGTTACTCCTTTACTTTCCTGATTCTGTCTGTATTTATCCTACAGATAAAGAATTTTACATTTATGTTCAATAGCACAATATGTTTGCTGAGTATTTCTTTTTGTATCCATTGTATTCTTAAAATTTATTTTATAGTTGTTTTCTTTTTAACTTGCAAGATCTATACCTGATCAAATAATTTGCAATCAAGTGGTTGTTTCCAGTGGGCTGGACTTGGTGCTAAAATAGGTTTGTGAAGAAATGAATTCTTCACAAGGGAATTGAAAGGCATTGCCATTTTAATTAGGGATTAATCCTGGCTCCAGGCACACAAGATATGAGGTGGCACCTTGGTTTACTTACGAATTACCTGGGGTGATTAAGACAGTTTCACCATCACTGACCCTCCCTCATCCTTACTTAGTATGCCTTACTGCCCAGACACCAGCATCTTAACCAGCATCCCCAAGAAAATCTGATGCAGGTGAAATCTGAAAGAGAAATTAAGAAACACCAATCTAGCTCACTTTGGTAAAAATTAATTGTCTTCCTATAATGCGTTGTTGCTGTCACTGACTAATGCCACCGAACACACAGACAAGATGGTCCACGCCTCCTAAGAGTTTGTATTCTGTTAAGTGATCAGGAGTTTGATATCTCTCTACCCAAGATCCTTATTCCCATATCATGTTTGCAAATTATTGTATGTGGCAAAGTCCATAACCGCCATTAATAGTGCAAAAGTAATTTCAAAGTGTTGTAATATTCATTGTTCAATTTGATTCTGTAAAATAGGTAATGAAACTCCTATTTTCCAGATCTGGATTAAAAACCTCAGAGATAATAAAGGTCTTGCTCAGCATCACATAGCCAATTAGGGATAGAAACAATGAAGAAGAATTTTGTCACATCTTCAAAACAAGGCCAGGAATGGGAAGTCCTTATGGTCAGCTGTCCCTCCCCAGGCATCCATGAAATGTTGTGGCTCTCAACCCTGGCTAACATCAGAATTACCAGGGAGCTTTTTCAAAACCTTGATGCATAAGCTACACACCAGTCCCAGGTGAGAAACAGGCATCAGTATTTTAAAAGCTCCCTAGGTGACTGCAATGTGCAGCTAATTTGGGAATCCTTGAAGTGGAACCTCTGACAGATGGATTTGCTGTGATGCTAATGAAGTTTAAGCCTCAGAGATCTTCATTTCTACACAGATTGCTTTCAAGGATGTGTGTTTAAATTTGTATTCACAATGATTTTGATTCATTTTTCTCAAAGAAGGCTCCTTGTTGTCAGTTTGGGTCCTCTGAGAAGCAGATCCCAAGAGATTAGGTGTGCAAAAAGTTTATTGAAGGAAGGATAAAGGGGAGAGTGAGTCAAAGTAGGTGGGGAGACTTTAGATTGCAATGCAGGTCTGACACCTACAAAGGGAGAGGAAGACCAAAGAATTGAGACTGGGAATGAAGGAAAGAGAATCGGGTATCAGCAGGATTTGCCTCAGGACACAGAAAAGTTACCGAAAGTCTTAGCCAGGCCAATGGGCCATCCCTGAACAAGGGTGCTCATTAGAGGAACAGAGCACCAAGCAGAAATGAGATGGCTGTGGAATATCTCTTGTGTTCAGTCATTGGCTGGAATAGCCAGAGGGAAGACAGGCCAGGCTGTGGTTGTGCAGGGGCTTCAAAGGTGCTGCAGCTGGATCCTGTGGCAGTTTCTCTGGAAGGGAAATCTGAGTGGTGCACCAATAGGGCCACCATACCCCTCATCTAGGTCAGCTTCACACAACAAAACTGCGCTATCCTCTGGGTTCATGATTGAGGGGGATTAGGAGGGAATTAATCTGATAGCACCAGGGTTAACTTTAAGAATGCCCAGTGACTATTGGTGGGCTGCATGCACAGCTTCGGCTTCTCCTTCTTCTCCTTCTCCTCCTCTCCCCCCTTCCCTCCCCCCTCTTTCCCCTCCCCCACCCCCTTCTCCTTTTTCTTTTTAATTCACAGAGAAAGCTTGGCTGTGATGTGCAAGTGTTTTCTCTCAAGTAAATAAACACTGAATGAATAAACACCACCAAGACGATGACCAACCTGCCAGCTTGTTGTCTTCAGGGAACTGCCATTTAGGAAAACAGGTGAAACTTGGATTTATTAATTCAGTTAGTCACACAACAATTTTCACAAAGTGCGTTTCTATGTGCCCAACACCGCGATGCTCAGTGCTCAGGGTACTAGATCTGGTTCCTGTTTCATGAAGCTTATGGGGGAGGGGGGCATAGACTAAAAACCAATGAATGTAAGAATAAATAAAATGATGACAGCTTGTAACAAGTATTTAAGGACACAGAGTGCCTTGATAGAGAATAATGGAGTTGGGGACTGTTTTAGTGTTGTTCTAAATCTGGTGTGTCTAGAGCACACGGATCAAGGGGAACACTGGCACTAAGTGAGACTGGAGAAGTAAGGAAGTCATCCAGACCTCACGGACTATGGCAGGGAGTTTGAATTGTACATTAAGTGCAAAGTAACGTCATAGCAGGATTTAAGCAATATGGCAATGCTAGTGGGAACAGGGGTAACATGATCTAATCTATGTTGTAAAGGGATTACTATTTTGGCTGCTGTGTGGTAATGGGTAAGGGAAAAAAAGAAATTGAGAGACCGGTTAGCAGACTGAATCTTGAGATTTGGTGCTGGAAAGATGGCACAGAGAGAGTGGGGGAACATTAAATGCTTCTGACATCCTTTTTCTATCGAATATCTCAGCAGCTTTGAGAACCACAGTTAGGGTTAAAATCCAATAAGACATTGATTCCAGAGTATATTTGAGGTCAGCTTTAAAAAATATTATCTATGAGTTCATATTACAAATTAAAAATGTTTCCCATCATTGTTTTAAACTCATTTTTTGATCTTGATTTGTTTACAGTATAACTTGAGTTAGGTATTTATAGTAAATATCACTTTGCATTTCAATATTTGTAATTGTTTGTGATCTTTCATTGGCTCTATGCCTCAAACAAACAAAAAACCACTGTAACTTATTGAGCTCCTACTATATGCCAGGCACTGTATGAAGATATACAGATATAAATATACATATATAGAGACATGGACAGATATAACCATGAGAGGTGTCTTATGAACAATACAGAGGCCATACCCATGCTTTGGTTTGCAATGGAACACAGGAGGAACTGAAGATGTTTAGACTACAAAAGAGTCAGACAGGTATAAACTCATTCTCATATAATAGAAAGGATCTCATGAAAAGGTGGAACCAAGCCTATGTAGTAAAGCCTAAAACATGGAATCAAAAGCAATTAGTATAAATCACTACCGAGTCCATCCATCCATCCATGCAACCAACTGAAAGAAAAGCAGAGACATGAAAATCAGTACTTTAATACAATGTTAGGACTCATCAATATCTTTCCTGAGGAAGTGACATTTAAATTGAGACCTAAAGGATTCCTTCCTCATAGCCAAATGAAAAGAAGGCACAATTAGGGGAATGGCCAAGATGGTGAAATAGGTAAACGCTGTGTCTGCTGCCTCCCATAAGCACATTGTAACTAAATTATAGAATAATCAACCTCAAGAACCATCTGAAGACTAGCTGAACAGAACCCCTATAATTAAGTATATAAAGAAGAGGTCAGTTGAGACTGGTGGAGGGGGGGAGACAAAAAATGGGCTGACCCCAAACCCACAAGTGTGGTTGAACATTGGGAGGGACACCTCAGCAGTGGAAGTCCCCCCTGAAGAGTGAGGGGTCCCAGTCTACATGGCAGGATCCCCAGCCTTGGGGTCCTGTCCTAAGAAGATATGTCCCCATGACATCTGGCAGTGAAGATCAGAGAGGCCATTTAAGTTTCTAAGGAATTCCAAGTTTGCATAACTTTCTACAGTAAATGTTACATGCGAAAACCTTGGGGTTTTAGATATTGTAAACAACACAAAATAAATAAAATGGTAAAAGAGGAGGAGGTATATGGTAGGAGGTAGAGAGGTATAGATGGTGTGATGGGTGGTGAGGATGATAGACTTGGGGTCAATGCTCTAAACATGGGGCTCAAATTCCAGTTTCTAGATAGATGACCTGTAACATTATAGTCTGGTGTTTAAGAATATTGACTCTTGTTTGTTTACTACTGTACCCCAGCCCAGAACAGCACCTAGCACTATAATAAATATAAGCTGAGTGAATGAGTGAACAAAAGCTATTGCTATAGTGGCATGCCCAAAGCTGCCCCTCAGTTTTTGCAAACTGATTTCTCCAATTTTATCTATAAATGCCTGGCAATTCCTGAGATAGGGAAAGAAAAAGGAGAATTAACAAGTTCCAACATAATTAGCCCATAAACTCTTTCTTTCCAGGGAAGGGAAATCAGCTGTCCTTCTTCCCTTCGTGTTTCCCTAAGGCCCAGCTCTGGTCATTTCTCTTCTCCTTCAAGGCTGCCTGTAATATTCATTTAACCTGACTTCTCCTTCACAGTGTTATGACTGATGATTAGCAGGCTTGCCCTTTCTGCACTGAAGGAGCGGACTGAGCCTTTCCCTATGGAGAGCCCTATCTCCAGTGTGAACACTCACCCTGGCTCAGTGTGGAGAGTTGTAGCTTCATTGGTGAAATCAGATGCAGGCAGTAGAGAGCTCTGTGCTAACTGCAAACACCCAGAAGAAAAGCTGAGTAAGGAAGCATACATAGTGCCTGGTAGCACATCCTTCCTCTACAGCAGCGGTTCCCAACCTTCCTAATGCCGCGACCCCTTAATACAGTTCCTCATGTAGTGGTGACCCCCAACCATAAAATTATTGTCGTTGCTACTCTATAACTGTAATTTTGCTATTGCTATGAATCATAATGTAAGTATCTTTTTGTTTTCCGATGGTCTTAGGCGACCCCTGTGAAAGGGTCATTCGACCCCCAAAGGGGTCGCGACCCACAGGCTGAGAACCGCTGCTCTACCGCCTCCTGCCCTGGGCCAGATCCCAAGCCTTCCAGCAAAACCTGTGCATGATTTAGAGCTGGTTATGGCCCATTAAAGACAAGACTCCCTGCCCAGTAAAATTGGTACATTAAAAGGATGGAGTCTCATCTGAGTGTCTGGGTTTCCTGAGGCTCACTCCATGTTCACTGGCCTTGGCCTGGGTTCTCTGCAGTTTGAGGATGCAGATTGTGAAGCTGTCTCATGGCTACAGGAAGAGCGATCATAAGAATGCTGTGGGAGGAGGCCTGGAGCCAGAACCAGCCAGTGGCTAATATTTATTAATTGCCTATGAGGTGCCAGGCACATACATCATATGAGACTGTGGTGAACACCGTGATGAGCCATCCAGATCCCCCCTCCAGCTGTCACTGCAGCTGCTGGAAGTGCTATTGGCAGACAGCCTTGTCTCATCAGCCCCTCAGGATTTGCCTCAGCTGCAGAGAGTTCCTTCCTCAAGGTCACGCCTTTCCTTCTGTGACTCACAACCAATGCCTTATCAAGGTGAACCTGTAAAGGCTGGACCATTTCAGCCCAATGTAGGACAGCTTGGATGGGCAGTCTGACTCCAGGGCTCCCTGTAGGGTCAGGTGAGCCTGTCATTGGACCTGCAGGGCAGCTTGACTTCCCCCTCTGTCCAATCCTGCTCTGTTCCCTTCCCTTCATTAAGTGTTTGTCCCCAGAACCCTCCTTAAAAACATCCTACATGTTGAGCTGGCTGAGTGGTGCATTGGTTAGAAGTTGGCTTGGGACGCCAGCTCTGAGCAGCAGGGCCCCGGTTTGGATCCCACATTAGGGCCAGTGACACTGTCCTCTGCAGCTAAGATGGTGAACAACAGCTCAACCTGGAGCTGGGTTGCCGTGAGTCGTGGGCGACGGCGTGGGCTGTGGTGGGGCTGGCCGGTAGCAGGCATGAGCTTTTGTGAGCTGCCCTTGGCCACTGTGAGCGGCCTTCCAATGGCCAGTGAGTGACTGCCTCACCCCGGAGGAGCGCAATGATAATACCAACATGGGCCAGTGAAGCGACATCCTCCACAACTAGACTGAAAACAAAAAGGACAGCAACTTGTCTGTTCCCCTTCCTCGATCCCCCAATGCTGTTCCCCTCCCCCAACTACCCAGTTTAAAAAAAAAAAAAGAAAGAAAGAAAACATCCTACATGTTAAAATGTGTCTCATAGTCTATTTCGAGGAGAACCCAACCTGTGACAGGGATGAGGGGTAAAAATAATTGACATGTGACTTTTCTCTGCCTTGCTTTTCCTGTGCCCACCAAAAATGATTCTGGATTTGCTCACCTAGTTTCTTCGTTCTTTACCCTCTGAGGAGAGTCCCACTCTTACCATAAATATATATAAGGAAGAAGCAGTTAAGAAGAAAGAGGGATGAGAGGATTTGGGGTACTGCGGGCCTAGTGCTAGGTGATTGGAAGATAGCTGAAGAGTGTAAAGGAAGAGGTTGTTTTCTCCCCCATATATATCTGCAGTGGCTTAAAATACAAGCATATTTTAAGTAAAGCAAATACAAGTAAAATATAAGTAATAAACTTGTTATTTTGAAATTATTTTCAATTGATGGAGTGTGTTTTTGAGCCAGGATGCTACTCTTAATTTGGACTACCCTGTTTCCCCCAAAATAAGACCTAGCCGGAAAATAAGCCACAGCATGATTTTAGGTGCCAAAATATGGCACCTTAGCATACTGAATATTTTAAGCTGAAGGAGTTTGTGGAAAAGGCACCCTTTTCCCTGAAACAGGTCATAAAACCCTCATGTCAGGGGTGTATACCCTCCATACCCTGGAGGAATCATGCTATGGCTTCTTCTCCAGCTAGGTCTTATTTTCTGGGAAGCACAGTATGTGAGTCACATCTTCATTAAGGTTAAAATTACAATCCTTCAAAGTTGTGTATTATTATTATTCCCGTTTTATAGATGAAAAAACTGAGGTCAGAGAGGCTGCATTCGAGGATTCATTTTGCTTCTATGAGCACTTGAGCTATTCATGTCACTTTCTGGAACTTGTGACTAAAAGATTAATTTTAAATGCCAAAACCACAAGGAAAGATGTAGGTAGGAGACCAGTTAGGAAGAAATTTCAAGATCCGTGTGAGAAATGATGAAAATAGGAAGTAGATTGATTGTTGTCACCTTGCAGCTGCCAACTCAAATGCTCCTGTGCACTGATCATAAGGGAGTGTCTTGGAATGCTAAGACCCGAGGGAATGATCTCGGTAAAACTTCCTTATCAGGTGGTCTCGGAATGCTGATGTCATCCCTGGGATCAAATGCAGGTGAGAAAGCACAACTCGTGCTTAATCACAATGAGTTTCTGTGAAGCCGCTGCCGGTCTAATTGAATCAATTAACTGGGTATAGCTATTCAAATTAACCTCTTTGTGACTGTTGTAAATAAAAGCTTTACTCTACTTTTGACTTGGGATTTCTTAACCCTTCGCTGCCCCTCCTCAAGCCCCCCAGCCCTTGTCACGCTTGTGTCAACTTGAGTGTGTCGTGCTAGGAAACAGTCCCTTACAATTCTAAGATCCCTAATTCTTTACACAATTAATCATTTAAATGTATTTCCCTTGTTAATTGTGATATGGTTATATGAAATTAAGAAGGTAACTGCAAGATTAGTTTTACTACCTTAACCTATGCCTACATTATATAGTTGGGTTATCACTAGTACCTTTGAAATATGCAGGGATGTACTGTTTTCCCAGTTTACACATGGAGAAACTAAAGCTCAGAGAAAATAATTTATTAGTGCAAAAATAGTCTGCTTAATTTTAGATCCAGAACACAGCCTTGGGTTTCCTGATACTTGTTCTAATACTTATTCCATACTATTACACTGATTCTCTTTAGCGTGGTGTCCTTGTATTAGTTATCTATTACCACATGACAAATTATCTTAACACCTAGGGACTTACAGTAACAAACATAATTTCCCATGGTTTCTGACCATCAGAAAAGGCTTAGCTGGGTGGTTCTGGCTCTGAGTCTCTCATGAGGTTGCTGTCAGGGTATCAGTGGGGTCTGCAGTCATGAAGGCTTGACTGGCACTGGACGACCCACTTCCAAGATGGCTCACTCTCTTGGCTGTTGATGGGAGGCCTTCATGTTTCAATGGCTGTTGACAGGACTATGTGGGTCACGGCTTCAGTTGACAGGAAGCCTCAATTCTTTGCCACTCTCCATAGGACTGCTCAAGGGTCCTCACAACATGGCAACTAAGCTCCCCCAAAATGAGCATTCCACAACAGAGAGTAAAGAGGAAGATGCATGGCCTTTTATGACCTAGCTCAGAAGTCACATACCATCACTCCTGCCATAGTCTACTCATTTGCAAAGATTCGTGAAGTCCAACCAGTATTCAAGAGGAGTAGAATTAAGCTCCAGATCTTGAAAGGAAGCATGTCAAAGGGTTTATGAACATATGTTAAAACTATCACAGTTCTGCTCTTTGGTGCCTTAAAAATTCCCGATGAAGGGGGCAGTGTTATTTCCCAGGAAATCTGAGCCAGCATAATGAATCAGGCTGCCAAAATGTTATTGCAAGGGAAGTTTATTCATGTGTCACATTAGATGGAAGTTTGATATCCTTTTATTCCTTGGCCAAGATTGGTTTTGAAAAAAAATTCTAGCAATACTTTAATCATGTATTGGTGGAGAACATCTGAAGTTTTTGCATGTCCAGGATCCATTCCTTTTTCTTCTAATTTTACCCTGAGAACCTCCATTCACCTCTCTTTGACAGAGTGGAACTGGTGAGTTGAATCCACTTCCTTCAGTTCCAGAGATGGGCATGTGACTTGGGCCTAGCTAATCAGCATATTTCCTTACCCTGGCCACAGTGATTGGTTCTGGGACAGAAATCACATGGGTGCAATGAAAGTCAATCCCCAAATATTGCGGAACTATTGGGAACAGTTTTCTTTTTGCAAGGTTTGCTAGGCCCTGTTGACGAAAAATATCCAGCCTAAGAGAAAACTTATAGGAGTTTATTTGAGCCAAACTGTCAACAATTGCTGGGAAGCAAAATCTCAACGAATTGAGAAAATGCTCCCCAAAATGGCCATTTTGCATCTTATTTTATACATAAGAATCAAAGGAGGAAGGTTACATAAAATCTATTGGTTGTAGATTAAGGGGGTGGGAGAAAGCAAAGGGGGAAATCCCTGGGACTGGATAAAAAGTAAAATGGAGAGACACACAATTCTTTTACATTGGTGGGTACAGCATAATTATATCATTTTACAACACATAGAGATAGTGTTTGGGGAACAAGATAACAATGAGGGATTCTGTAGTTTCCTGCTCTGGTGTGATGGGTTGTGCCCCCTGGGGGGGGGTCTGGAAAAAGAGATTACTCCGATATTGTAAGGGTATGTTAGCTTAGATGCAAAAAAGACGACAGACAGGCTTAATTAAGGTAATGATTGACCTTTGTCAAGGAAGCTACATGCCAAGGATGTGACTTCCCGCCAATGGCCCACCTTTTTTAGGAATTTTTATGTTCATGCCATCCTCTGTGGTTATTTTTAGGCTCCTGAGCTTGTCAGGTCTAACATGTGGCCCCTGTTCTGTCCACAGCCCCTTCCATCATATGGGAAGAGTTTGTTTGAGAATGAAGTCAGCACAGCGGAGAAATGGTGCCAAGGCATAGAGTTAGAAAGAAAAATACTAAGTGGTATCATTATTTGCATCTAGAAAATCCAGTGTGAATCAGGCCAGCTCTACCCCTGATTTTTCAAGCCACGAGCCAATAAAATTCCTACTTTGGTTATTTTAGTTACAATCAAAAAGGCCTAACATACTGTTAGAATTGATCATCTCTATCTCTTATTAAGTATTTATTATATTCTAGGAGATGCACTAAGACCTTAATATCATCACATTTATTTCTTAAAATAGTAACATTTGAGGGAGATACCATTATATTATTCTCTTTTATAGATGAGATGCAGTGAAAGTTAGAAATGTGTGCTTGGTCAGACTTCTAAGGAATAGAGAACTTGGGATTTGAATCCAGACTTATATAACTAAGTAGCCACGCCCCTGGCACTGTGCTGTCCTGCCCACTCTCACTGGGGAATTTTTAAAAAATTTGCTGAGCCAATTATTTAGGTAAGAGTAGTAATCAGTACCAATTACTCAGAGCCTAGTGATATGCTAAATTTATATGCATTGTCTCATTCAATCCTCACATTGACTTTAGGATGGACATACTGCCATGCTCACTTCATAAGTGAGGAAACTGAGGGCCCGAACAGAGGACCCAAAGCAGCGTGTCCAAAGTTACACAGCTGCAAGTCGTAGAGCTGGGTTTTGACCCAGGTATATCTTATGAGAGTCCACACATATTTGAACTCTTTAATTCCAGTGAAGATTTAAAAATTAAAATAAGAGTCCTTGGGAATTGTAGTAAGAGGACCAGAGTCCAATTAGGGATTTTTAAAAATTATTTTCTCTCATCCTATTAGGGTGACCAACATATCTGGGTTTTCCTAGGACTTTCCCATTTTTAAAACTGAAAGGTAGTCTGGTCTCCCTACTTTCCACAGACAGTGCAAAATGGAAAGAATAGGGCAACTGTTTGTCCTTGGCTGGCAAATAGAAAAGGGATTGGGACCAGGGATTCCTTGCCACCCAATCCCCAGAAAGAACAGACCTTATCTGAGGATTTGAGGAAGGTAAGAAACCAGGAGAGATCTGGCTGCCTTAGCAGCTCATCCATGGATGAACTTGGAAGGTTGAACCTGAAGCTGTTCCTGTGCTGAAGAGATCCTGAGCATCAGTTTCCATGTGCCATGAACCTACTTCACGCTTCAGTTAATCAAAGGTGGTGGGTGGCCTTTGTCAATAAAGGCACCCTGCAAAGTGGGAACATTTTTTGGAACAGCTGTGGGTAGTGGACAGAGAGCAGGTGATGGAGTTGGAACCCTGAGGTTTGCACCCAACTTAGCCACAAATTCGTGTTGCCTCTGGGCCTCAGCTCTCCTCATTCCTAAAATGTGGAGAGTAGTGACCACATTAGAGTTTTGCAATGCAGATTAATGAGTTCACATGCAGCAATGCTTTGAATACTGAAATGTTCCTGATTACAATAGATGCTGCTAATAATTTTTTAAATCACATCTGTTGAAATCAATATCCTTCTAGCTTAGGCTTTCATTTCTGTTTTTAGCTATATATACTTCTGAAGGATTTCATCCGAAGACTAAGAATTTACAAATTTACAAAGAGCTCTGTGTGGTAGGCAGAAAAATGCCCTCCCTCCGCCACCCCCCCCACCACGATGTCCATGTCCTAATCTCTATAACTTGTGATTCTGTTATGTTTCATGGCAAGGTAAATTAAATTTGCAGATGGAATTGAAGTTGGTAATCAGCTGACATTAACAAAGGTCCTTAACTGTGGAAGAGAGAAGCAGTAATGTCAGAGTGATGCTGCCTGAGAAAGGTATGACTGGGTCTTGCTGGCTTTGAAGATGGAGGAAGCAGCTACAGCCAAGGAAGAAGCTTCTAGAAGCTAAAAGAGGCAAGAAAGTAGATTCTCCCACAGAGGCTTCAGAAGGCATGTAGCTCCGGTAACACCTTGATTTTAGTTCAGTGAGACCCATTTCAGGCTTCTGACCTCCAGAAGTGTAAGATAATAAATTTGTGTTGTTTTAAGCCACCAAGTTTGTAATAATTTTTATAGCAGCCATAGAAAACACATACAGTGTATAATCAAAATAAACCAGTACAAATATCCATAGGATCATCATGGGAAGTGAAACAATTAGTCATTGGGAGGTAAAGGATTTACTCACGTTTCTTGTGGCAGCCTGAGAGTGAGCCTTCTAAAAACTTAAGGCACAACTCTTGATGGATGCACCTCCAACATCTCCCCTGGGCTGTTGTAGTCCACAGGAAGCCCCAAAGGTGGAGTCTTTGAAGGTTAAAGTTGGTAAAAACATTGTCAATTTCATTTCTAGCATGTGCTTCCAAAGTCATTTAAACTGCACATGGCCCCATCTCCAGGTTTACTGGAATCATTGTTTGAGGACAAATGGCAGGGCAGTGGGTGCTTCCTGTGAACTGCTTTCAAATATGGTATTTTTTCCCATTCTCTCTGAAGAAGAGGCAGTCTAGCAAAATAATAATGGGGCTGTAATTTGCAATTAGACTGATAAGGTTTAAATTGTACCCCTAGGGCCCGCCGAGTGGCACAGTGGTTAAGAGCTGGCTTGGGATGCCAGGGGGCCCCGGTTCAGATCCCACATATGAGGGCCAGTGACACTGCCCTCCACAGCTAAGATGCTGAACAGCTCAACCTGGGGCTGGGCTGCCGTGACTCACCAGCGACCGCGTGGGCTGCAGTCCCTGCTGCAGTGGGTTGCCATGGGCTACCATGTGTGGCCAGCAGCCAGCGTGAGCGGCCAGCAGCCGCCATGAGCGGCCATTCAGAGCTGGCGACTGATCTGCCTCGCCCGGGAAGAGCACAATGATGGTGCCAACTTGGGCCAGTGAAGCAACGTCCTCCACAACTAGACTGAAGAACAAAAGGACAGCAACTTGTCTGTTCCCCTTCCCCCAATTCCCCAATAAAAATCTTTAAAAATAAATAAATAAATAAATAAATTGTACCCCTATTCCTTACCCCCTGTGTCACCTTGTGCAAGTTACATAGCATCCCCAAGCCTGATAACTTCATTGACAAAATTGGGCTGATAAAAACAGTTCCAACAGGACTTTAGGAGTGTTAAAATATGAAGGTAAAGCGTTTTACACGCTGCCTGCCTCCCAGCACATTCTCCAGAAATGTTAACTGTTTTGCCATTGCCCGTTTCTGATCTGAAAAAAATGAAAGAAAGAATCAAAGCAGCCCAGCATGCGGTGTGTCCTGTGAGTGGGTGGTCACAGCAGGATAATCAGAGGCTGAGGGTGGAACCCAGGAAATGGAGGAGGAGGAGGCTAGGCAAATACTGACTCTATGTGCAGATCCTTGCAGTGTGGCTGACTCAGGCCTGATGAAAGGCTTGTTCACTCTGCCAGTCTTCCCAGACATCTCAAAACCTGTGTTTAAAGAATAGCCAACTAGGTGTTATGTATAGTAAGTATTCATTAAAACTCATTCGCAACCCTGGGTGCTAGTTTACTGGGGCACATCTTACTGAAGGCCTCAATGCTGTGAAGAGGATCTAAGGGTTCTTCTAGGCAGAGTTCGTGTAATTTAATGGACAGGGAAAGGTCTTTGGAGTCACACAGCCTCAATTCCAGTCCTGGCTCTGCCACTTTCCAGCTGCCCTTGTTTGTTTGCCTAGGGAAGGGAGATAATGTTACCTTCCTCCCAGAGATTTTTTCAGGATTAAATGTGACCTGCAGGTAAGGGGCTTGAACCGTCCAAAGTGGTCATTGTCATAGTAGTTATGTATTATTTGGGTTCAGAATGCTTGCTTCTAGTACTAGCTCTGTTAGTACGACCTTGGGGAAACCCTAAACCAATTCTGATGCTGCTCCTCCTTCTTTTCAAAAAGGACAATAAAAACTGATACATCTACATTACAGGGCTGTTATATATGTAAAATGAGACAGTGCTTGTATATAAAAGTCTTATGTTTGGAGTCAGCTAGAATATACATTTTCCTGGTTGTACGAAAAGGCCCCAATGTCCCCATTTTTCTCCCTCATTGACCTGCTTCAGCAGATGGTACATCCACCATTGAGCTGTGCTAAGTTTGTGAAATTTTAGCACTTCAGACCTCATGGATAATTCTCCATGAGGTTGAACTCAGTGGACACAGGGTGGAAAGGTGATGGAAGTGTTTGGTCAACAGACAACTCATGTCATCCTGTGTAACAAGCAGAACTAAATTTCTGGAATCCATCAGTGGAGGAGGGGCCATCAGCATAAGTAGCATAAGGCCTGAATATACAGGAGCTAAACAGGTATTAACCCTGTAGGTACCAGGCACTAAGCCACTTGCTTTCTGCAAATTATTCCAGTAAATCTTCCCAACCACCCTGTGAACTAGAAATCATTTTCCTCATATTTTAGCAAAGAAAATTGAGGCCCAGAGAGGCTAAGTAAGCTATCTACAATCACACAGAGAGCAAAGAATACTTACCTGCAATGTGCCTTTTTTCTTGTTCCAGTAAAATGTAAGAATGGGCTAAGGTAGAGGAATGAAACCTAGGAAAGAGGAGGTCCAGCTCAGGCTAAGAAAGTTTCCAAAAAGATAACTAAGCGAAAACCTGGGGTTCGTGCTGTGGTAGAGAGGTGGTGGTCCAGATTGGAGCAGAATAGTGTTGTCTCAAGTAGAAATGTCCTCAAGAAAATATGGAAACCAAGGTTATAAGCTTGACAAAAAATGTAATGACTAGTATTTTGAAGAGTTATTAGTAGGTTTGGAAAGAGTTCATTGACTTATATAAAACTGAACAATAAAATATGAGTCAATTTTAATTCCAGGTAAAAGAAAAAAAGGTGGTATAAAAAATTAAATGTAATGATGGTACACCACTTCACTGAGCAGTAAGAAATATATACATAGTCATAATAAAAGCACTGATGCACAGTTAGTAAAAAATTGTAATGTAATTATACTGAAAGGGCTAGAGACAAGTAAATGGAAAGTAATAGAACCAAAATCTTCATCTATCTGAAGAGGGAGTGAGTAGACACTGTCTAAATGTGAGAATTCAAGAAAAATGTGTTTAGGCCTTATTTTTTAGAAATATTAGATAGTAACTAGAAGAAACAGCTAAGGGGGTTAAAGTGTTGCCCCTGGGAAGATGAATAGATAATAAGTGAATATCTTCAGAGTGTTGAGTATGTCCTGGTGATGTTGGGTTTGTTGTCCTTTTCCCTGAATCCAAGGTTTCTCTAGCTTTTCTCCAATTTTGTGAGCTGCCTCAGTTTGCATCCCAACCACATGACCCCAAAAATATTCTCTGTCACTTAAACCACTTTGAGTTGAGATTTCATCACCACTGAGACTCCAGGCTATTACAATGATAGATGTGGGTCTCATTAATGTATGTTTCTTGATGACCCCTTTAAAAAAAGTAGTTCTGATCTATGTCCAGTGTATGCTCTAGCTTGTATACCAAATAGACCAAGCTCCTTATTATGACATGAGGTTAACCATACTCTGACATCTTCCCCAGGCTTCCCTCCCATCATTCCCAGTTTCATGTCACACTCTAGTCATACCAAATTTCTTTCGGTTCCTCTACTATGTCCCCTACCCCTACCCACTGGCACATTCTCCCCCAATGCATTTTATAACCTTTGTTCTTTTTACATCTGGATAATTCTTACTTATTCTTCAAAAATCAGCTCAGTTATCCTCTCCCTCAGCCTTCTCTGATTTAGTAGGCTGGCCTTAATATTCCTACTGTACAACTCAGTGTTGTAAATTTAAAAAAAGCACTTAAAATATTATGTTGTAATTCTGAGATTCTATCGTACTTCTATAGCTTTCTTTAAACAAGAAACTCCTTAAAGGGTAGAACTGTGTATCAATCATCTTTGTACCCTTAGCACTCAAAGTAGTTACTCAATAAATGTACACTGAACTGACCAACTTAGCTTATATCTACATGAAGCACAAATAAATGTGATTATCTTAGTGTTTCAGTTATCTATTGCTTCATAAAAAACCACCCCCTAAATATAGTGGCTTAAAATAGTAACCATTTTTTTTCTTATGATTCTGAAATTTGAGTATGGCAAGTGGGTACAGCTTGTCACTACTTTATGTGATGTTGGCTGAGGTGACACATGTGGCAGCATTAAACTGAGAATTCAGTGAAAGCTGGAACATCTAAGATTCACTCATGGGTCTTGTGTCTCACCTGGAGCAGCAACAATGGCTTGGGCTGGCTGGGTCTTCCTCTCTCCATATGGCCTGTCATCATTTAGTAGCATCGCTTGAACTCTTTTACATGGAAACTGAATCCCAAGAGGACAAAACCAAAAGCTGCTAATAGTGTTAAGGCTTTGTTGTTCAGAATTCATAGTGCCAATTCTATTATATTCTATTGCTCAAAGCAACTAACAAGGCCAGACTAGATTCAAAAGAGAGAGAATAGATTCTACCTCTTGGTGAGAATAGTAACATACAAAGATGGGAGACATTGTTAGAGTTCATCTTTACAGATAATCCATACTTGAGAATTCAATTGTTATGAATAGCTAAACCAGATCATTCTATTCTAACTTTTTTTTATCTAAATGTTTATTTTTGTGGATTAGATTATCTTTGGATGAGTCAAGAAGTGTAAATGGAGAGGGAACCTTGTTTTACATAAGCTGTTTTCATTTCAAAGAAAAAAATGAATAGATCAATCATGATATTTGAATAACCATGATCAGAACACAGTGTCAATGTACTTTTCTACAAATTATAAAGGGATAAGTTGCTTCTGTAGAAAGCTAGTGGAGAAAGAAGGGGCTAATTTGGTTCTATGACAGCAGAAACTTTTCATGAAAAATTACTTAAATTATATTTCTGAAAATATTAACGGTCCTCAGACAAAATTTAAAATAATTTCCATGTTTAAAATAATCCATTATATGTAGCCATTCTGTCTTGGGACATACTTTCACACATTAATATTTTAGATAATATGGAACTCTAACAGAATAATGAATGGACATGGTACCTGCATTTTAGACATGTCCATTAAACTAATTAAAAGCTAGTGTGGCCACAGCTTTTTAATTACTTTTCATCATTGAAGCTAGCTAGCAGTCAATGAAGCTAGCTTTATTACCCATTATAATGCCTCACTTGTAATAAATCTTCATAAAATCTGTAAAGAGTGTCCAATTATGAAATTTCAGAGACAGACTTCTTTGTCTAGCTTTGTTTAGAGCAGGACGCATAAATGAGTCTTATTTGCTGGTTAACCTGAAAAGACAAACAATGCAAACAAATAAGACTAAATAGGGCTTAGGCCTTTCCCTATCTCTATTTGACCATTCTTCTCTTGTATTTCACTGTGTTTTAAATTCTTTTTTGATAGTAACTAACCACTTAGGACATAGGGGTCATGACATTGAGTGAGGCTTTCTGAAATCTTGGGTTCTAGTTTTGGTTCTGCCACGTACTAGCTGTTCTTAGCCTTAAACAAGTCCCCTGAACAACATGAACCCTGTTTTCTTCAGATGTATGAAAGGCTATGGGCTCAGCTTCTCTGCTTTCTTCACATAAGAGGTAAGGACAATGAAAGGGCCTTGCACACTATACATCTCTAAGCAAATGGGAGGAAAGAAGTTGACGAAACAGTAAATGAGACAGTAGAAACAGTAGAGAATCATAGGTAGGTGTGGGCATTTATTATTTAGTAATTCATTATTTGTTGAGTATCTAGTTTGTGCTAAGCACTGTGTCCAGGGATGGAGATTAGTGGTCAATAGACAGGTGAGGTCCCCCTATCTTTCCAAGCTTGCAGCTTGACAAGGGAGACATATATTGAGCAAGTAAGTAAACACCTAATATCTGTAGCAAGTGCTATAAAGGAGAGGAAAAGGACACTGTGAGAGGAAGAAACAGGGGGAGCTGACCTGGTAAATGGTAAACTTTCCTGGTATGAGAAATTAAGCCTGGAGGGTGGTATGGAGTCAGACCAGCAGATAAAGGGGCACACAGTCATGTTCAAAACAGAAAGCAACTCAAGAAAGGCATGAGTGTCTAGACGGTTGTAAGGAAGAGAGAGAGGCCAGGCACATGAAGTATGAAACATGTGAGCCATGAAGGGCTTGGCTTTAATTATAAGAGCCATGGGAAGCACTTGAAGTGAAGGCTTTTAAGCAGGAGAGTGATGGGATCTGATATTATGCTTTATAAAAGTCACTTTTCTGTTTACTTGTAACGGTCAAGAGGAAAGAGGAAACTAGAAGAGGGCCGGGGGATGGAGGGGTGAAAATGATGGCTCAGGTTAGGGGGCTAGCAGTAGAGATAAGGGGAATTAGATGGGTTCAAGATACATTTTGGAGATGGAACTGACAAGATTTGTTGATAGAGTAATTATAATTGGGAAGGGAAAAGGGAGACTGAGATTTCTAACTTGAGCAATTAGGGTGGTTTTGCTGTTTACCAAAGCAGGGACACTGGAACAAGCTTGCAAGGAAAATAAAAATACACATTATGGCCTGTTGAAAGTGACATTCAAATGGAGCTACCAAGAAGGCAGCTGGTTAGAGAATCAGGATATAGACTAGAGACATATGCAAGTCATGAGAGTGCAGATTCATGCATCTACATGCCCTCTGGCTTAGGTTGGATGAAAAGCCACCGACCCCTGCCGTTGCTCTGTTGCCAAGCTTAGTCATGCCGTGCCTGTGCCTGGGTGGGAAAGCGGTTTGCTTACAGGCTAAGATCAATCCTTTCCCATTTCCTCCTGAATATCCCCATCAAAGCTGTCAGCTCTACCCATATACCATTAACCTGAGGGTAGGACATAGTTTTCAACAAATGTGATGTTGCCCTGTTTGTGGAGAAGGCAACTGGTAGACCTTCTTCCTTCCTTCTTTCCTTCCTTCCTTCCTTCCTTCCTTCCTTCCTTCCTTCCTTCCT